>NW_010265853.1:0-335 GCF_000690775.1 Eurypyga helias
TATATATATCAATCACTGCAATCACCTGCAACACTGAAGGGTTTAACAGAAAAATGTCCAGACTACCTTTGTGCATGACTCTTACGAGATTTCACCTACAGGCTTGAAGGTAAGCACTAAATGCATGTCTTTATTTAGGGCAAAACACTTGCAATTAGTAACTGAAATGTTTTTATGTTTTTCCCCTCCTTGTTAAATAAAGTACAGCTGGTATAAAAGCAACATTTTTAGTCAATGCAAAGACCTACAGCACTGGAATACTGGAATTATACTTGCCCAGAGATGTTGTGGATGCCCCATCCCTAGAAGCGTTCAAGGCCAGGCTGGCTGAGGCT
>NW_010265853.1:383-2551 GCF_000690775.1 Eurypyga helias
GGTGTTGGAACTAGATGGTCTTTAAGGTTCCTTCCAATCCAAGCCAGGCTATGATTCTATGATTATGTTCTTTCGTCAATTAATAGACACAGATGATGTTACTCTGCCGAGGTCCTTCATTTATAAATGGAGATACCAATTAGCTGTTAGCGGTGTCACAAAACTTAGAGATAAAAAGCATTAACCTTGATAGAAATACCTTTACAGTAATGTTACAGAACCACTAAAAGCTAATAATATTAAAGATAATGGAATATGATGGTCAACTAGTCCTAGAAGCGTTCAGAATTCACAATATAAACTAAGATGGGATTTTGCAGAATGAAGGAACATCGTCAAAAAGCAACATTTACAACACTTGTTAGAATTTTTGCAATTCTTGTATTTGCTTAAACCAGTAGGAAGATGTTTTCCTGTAGCTTCTCACGAGAGCACTTACAGCTCACGATGAAACTCTCTAACAAATTTTGCACTGACCAAGTAAAGTTGCGTGCACAGAGAAGTTTATAGCTGAGGAAACAGTACAAGAACAAAAAAAAAAAATAAAGTTTGACTTACTGCTAACAATCACTGTGTGGACACTTAAGCATATCCTGATAATGGCAAGCTAGGTGAAGATTTCTTACCTGCTCAGTTTCAAAAGATGATTAACAGACTGTGCACTAAAAGAGAGGAGGTTTCCTCTGATGACTGTCCCTGTGCACTTTCCAGGCACTCTGTGCCATACAAACACATTCGCTGGTGAGGCACTGGTAGGTTGCTTTTATCCACTTGTGTGATTTTAAATGATTTTTCCATTAAGTCCCACTCAGTCATGTGACAGTAAGCACATTTAAAGCCACGATCCACATCATGACCCTTTTCATGGATTTTACGCGCATCCTTTGACTTCAGCGCTACGTTGCACGTGTTGCAGAAATGCTGCCTTCTCTCCCAACCCAGCTTTAAGGTGCAAGCATCTTTCACAGGACAAGCAAACCATTTACTGTCACATCTAGCTTTCTTCCGATTTTTTCAAGTTTTGCATGTCAATTCAGCTTTAGGGGTTTTTATCTCCCCAGCTAAGGTCCGAGTTCGAACACTGGCAACACGACAGAGGCCAAGACGCACAGATCGGGCTTCTCCTTCGTCTCTGCTCTTGGAATATGAAAGAGAAGTCGGCACTGCAGCAGGGTTCTCCAAACTGCAAATGAGCTGGTGCTTCTCCAAACAAGGTGTTTACTCCATAAGAGTGAGAGGCATGAGGATTATCACTCTGACTGCTTGGCCTCATGTCACAACAGTGAGGACTCATATATTTGAGGCACCTGATACACGGTTAATAGGACAGGCATTTTTTAAAATATTTTCTTCATTTTCTTAGGTAGCTTTATCTCCCATGCTGTGTGACTCCTTTTCATCTCGGTCCATTTTAGGACAGCCTGAAATTTGACATGTTTCATGCCTGTGCCTGATGCATCCCGATCGTACTTTTGATGCTGCCTGTGAACTGGCAGAGTGCAGCTGTATACCTCCAGCACAAACATTTCCACTAGACCAGCAATCTGGGCTTCAAAACCTTCAGGCACAGCAGCATACAACTGGGATGTCGCAATTTCCTCGGGATGAGGCAGGTTCACGAACGCAATGTCGGTACTTGAATATCAATTCATTCATCTTCCGTAGTTGCTGGGAGATAAATCTACAAAAGACAATAAACAAACCAGTCAAAATCCCCTTTATGATTCCAAATGTCTCTTATCAGATCTTACCTAGGCCACAATGAAATCTAGATTCAGATTGCTGTTACAGGGATGCTGCAGATCCTAAGACTACCTGAATGAAATGAGGTCTTTGCCAGGAGAAAAACGCTGCCAAAATATTCAAGTCTCTTGGAGAAACTAAAAACGAACTACAGGTTAATAGTATCACATCGGTTTTTTGTGTTAAGCTTGTAACAGTTCCCGCTACGAAACGGGCAGTATTAATCCTGCAGCAAAGAACGCTGGTGAGAGAACAGCACCGCTAATACACGGCGGCCACTTGCCAGCGTACCCTAAATTCACCCTTCGCTACAGGCCCGCCGGCCCCTTCCCTGCAGGCTCAGACAGAGTCTGGAAAAGCAAACGAAGGGGAGCAACGCCTTACAAGCCGCCCCAGCTGCCTCTGGCAGAGCCCGTACCGAAACG
>NW_010265854.1:0-854 GCF_000690775.1 Eurypyga helias
GCCGTGCCATGCTGTGCCGTGCTGTACCACGCTGTGCCGAGATGTATCGTGCTGCGCCACGCTGTGCCATGCGGCACCACGCCGTGCCATGCTGAGCTGTGCCACGCCAACCCGTGCCGTGCAACGCTGTGCCATGCTGCACTGCGCCAGGCCGTGCCATGCCAACCCATGCTGTGCCGTGCCGCCCTCTGCCCTGCCGTGCCACGCTGTGCCATGCCGCACTGTGCCGTGCTGTGCCATGATGCGCCATGCCGTGCAATGCTGTGCCATGCTGCACCGTGCCGTGCTGTGCCATGAGGCACCACGCCGTGCCATGCCATGCCAACCGATGCCGTGCCATACCGCACTCCACCCTGCTGGGCCGTGCCATGCCATGCTGTGCCATGCTGCACCGTGCCATGCTGTGCCATGAGGCATCACGCCGTGCCGTGCCATGCCAATCCATGCCGTGCCATACCGCACTCCACCCTGCTGGGCCGTGCCATGCCATGCTGTGCCATGCTGCACCGTGCCATGCTGTGCCATGAGGCACCACGCCGTGCTGTGCCATGCCAACCCATGCCGTGCCATACCGCACTCCACCCTGCTGTGCTGTGCCGTGCTGCACCGTATCGTGCCGTGCCGCGCCGTGCCCCGTGGCATGGGTGGTGCCAGCTGACCCCTTCTCCCCACAGGAGCACGGCCTGGACTTCCAGCGGCTCCTGGATGCCAGCGCCTACAAGGAGACGTTCCGGCAGGACATGATCCGCTGGGGCGAGGAGAAGCGCCGTGCCGACCCCGGCTTCTTCTGCAGGACGGTGGTGGAGGGGGCGGTGCAGCCGGTGTGGGTGAGCAGCGAGGGGGGCGTGAGGGGC
>NW_010265855.1:0-536 GCF_000690775.1 Eurypyga helias
CCCCGCAGCCGGAGGTACCGGGGTGAAGGTACCGGGCACGAGTGCGTCACACACTGCCCAAAACCGAGCTGCTCTTGAAGAACTTTCTCCCTGGCTCACAAAACACCACCGCTGGTGCCCGGCCTTTATAAAACCCCCACATCTAACCAAACCCGTGCCAGTGGCCACTCTGTATCCGCGTTTCCCAACTGCTTTCCGAAAACGATAAAGCTGAACGCCCGTCCATCCATCACCCCGTGGGTGCTGCTTTTCTCTAGCCAGTTTTGGGGTTTTACGTGCTTTCTTTTGGATGCTTCTAGCCCGCAGCCACCACTGGGAAGGAGCCTGCTCAGCTCAGCCCCGCACCCCACTCCGTCCCATCACTGCGTCTTCCCGGGGGTGTCACAGCAGCGCTCAGGAAACACCAGCTGGGAGCTCTCGCTGTTGGCTCCCTCCGGCCCAGTCTCCCTAAGAGGCTCTGAGCCGATGGACCGGGCTGAAGTGTCCAGACACTCTGGGCACAAATGCTCTGAGCGCTCCTGGGGAGCCGTGCCGCC
>NW_010265855.1:604-6821 GCF_000690775.1 Eurypyga helias
AGGCACCCAGAACGCCCACCAAAGGCCAGGGCTTCCCTAAGCCCTTCTCCCGCCACGTGGGCAGGTTGGCATCGTCCCGTTCATCTCACGGATGGATGATGGAGGAGCACAGATACAGGTAAGTGACTGACAACCTGCCCCCCTGCAGCAGGGAGAGGGGATGAAGCACACCGCCCCGCGCACACCCAGCTCCACCGACTTCCCTAACTGGGGATGGGGAAGAAAGCTTCAGTCATTTGATGACAATTAGATATCCTGCATGGATATAGTGAAGACCTAGAGATTCAAAATCACCTGTGCTGAAGAAGGTAGAGCACACACTGAAGACCCCAGAAATACAGGTCTTCCAGCCACCGCCTCTACCTCCTACATTTCTCCCCGTTGTTTTTTCAACTGTTGGTACCCTTCTAAAATCCCCAACACTATTCTACCTAGTTGCTAAAACCCAGTATTCTCTTCCACACTGGGAATCCTGTCCCTGATGGACTGATTCTGTATGAACATCATGATTCATCACTGCAAAATAAGGTCATTTTAATAACTTGCTGTATGCTGGTCCTATACCTTGTGAGCTGTACAAAGTTCCCACCAAACCTGAACAAAGCTTTGCCGTAGGTACGTAGACACATATGCTTGTCTCTCGTCCTTCTCCCTGGTTGATCTTTGCAGGGAGAAGGCATCAAGTCAAACCCGTGTTGTTCTAGCAACAGCTGGGGCCAAAAACACAGCACATTCATGTCACTGCCTTGTGCCTGCACTCACGGACAACGATGAAGGAGTAGCAACCAAAATAGCAGGGGAGAAAAAAATTAAAAGGAGTTATTCTTCTAGACATGCTTCTACAAAACAGACCCAAAGCAATCCAGGAAGAAAAAAAGACTTTGTTACTTGTAAGAAAAAGAGACCTTATTTTCCCAACCAGCAAAGAAAATAGCAAAGTGCTTATGCTCACTCTGCAAATAGTCTCACTTCACTAACCAAAAATAATGGGAGCAGAAGCAGCCCTCGGTGCCTGCGCGGCATTCGGAAGACGAATAGTAGCATGGAGCATACTTTGCACTGCTGTACTGGGGAGTTGCAACGCCGGCAGAACTTCTCGTCTGGAAAAAATGGACAAAAGATTTGTAGTTAAACTAGAATAACAAAGCATTTTTTTCCTCATCCTTTGAAACACTGGAATAGTTTATAGCTTTTCCTCTCAATCCTCTCCCAGTTTCAATCTACTAATTTCCCTTCCTCTATTTTAACAGGTCTTTTGAGTTTGTTTCCCAGCATCGCTTCATTTTTTTTCCTTTGAGGAGCTATCTCAAGTCTCCATCTTCCAAACTCCTGTTCTACGAGCAATCCGCTTGTCCTTTCCATTTGGACAATGCTGCTTGGCTGCTTCCAGTTAATCCATAACTCGTTCTGGCCAAATTAACTCCAGTCCTTTCCTTATTTTTCCAACCTCTTCCTCTCCCTCGGTAGCACCATGTGAGCACTGCTCTCCCCTTCACCAGCCTGCATTCCTCTTTCTTCCTTCCATGCACCCCCCCTGTTTGCAGGCACTTAGTGGTTTTATTTTCCTTTATATGGAAACCCTAGTGTTTATAGCAAAGCTGGTTTATTTATGTAATAAAGATCTACACACTAAAGCTTTTTTTAAGCTGAAAAGAATAACAGGTACATTTTATTCAATGATGTATTTAACAAAAAATTGTACCCATGGAGTTTGAAATTATCATAGTTTTTAAAATTTAGTTTAATTCCAAGAAGAATCCTCCAAAATACAGCATAAGGCAGCAATCGGCTTGTTTAATAGAAAAAAAAAAATCAACTGCAAAGGGGAGAAAAATCCCAAGGTGTGCTCTTCTTCAGGGAACCTGGAAAGCACCATAAACCAGCCTATCTCTGCGTAGGATCTTCGGGATTTAAAGCCTGATGTATAGGCAGGTGTTTGCTGAAAAGGCACTAGGAATGCTTGAAAAATTACAGAAGACCTGGGCATTGGATTTTTTTCTGCTATCGCCACAAAACTGTCTAGCAACACTTCCAAGACTGCTTCAAGAGCTGCCCCATCCCCTCAATCGAGTCCCATACTGTTGAGAAATTACTTAACATTGATTCCAGTTCCAAGGAAGTTAATGGTATGCTGGAGCATCAAGTCGAGCTGCCGTGAGTAGAAAAAGAGCACAGTCTGGAATATCTGCACTGACAAAGCAAGTTCTCTTAAAAATTGAAGTATGGTCCTTCCCAGAAAGGAAGGCTGCAGTTCCAGCTCTACTGAAGTAGGAGTGAAAATCACGCCAGGAAACAAGCGTCAAAGGAAAGAGAGAGGCTACGCCGAGTGCTGAGTTTTGTTAAAGAAAATGAAGGTGAAGATCCCAACCTTGGTGTAGCAGAAACACAGGAACAATTTGAGACTTCAGAAAAATTATTAGACTGAAAAAAAAAACCCAACCCCAGAACACTGAGAATTATTTTGGTGGGGCCAAAATCTTGCTCAGAAAATGATTCTGTCAACACCTACTTTACACCTCTGTAACACAAGAAAAACTAATGAAGGCAATCAGGACCGTTAAGAGCCGTAGTTTGAAAACAGCACATGGGGACTGAGGGAAAGAAAAGGACAGCTTAAATATGTCATAAAAACCAGGAAAGAAAATTAATTTTACAAATGCTCATAATTAAATATTACCTTTATACGTAAAGAAATGGTACAGTGCCTCTAACACTATGTATATGAATTGCCTAGATGGTCCAGAGCAGAATACATCTTGCAGTCTGGCCCCGTGAGTCTGTCCTTCCCCAAAGCTGCCTCGGGAATCCAGTGAACTGCTCTCTGAATAGAAAGGGATGTCACTCTGTAAGTACAAGAGAATAACACCAGACAGTTCATTCCCACACCTCCAGTAACTCGAATGGAGAGGTCAGCCCAGAGGGTGGGGGGCTTTGTTATTCTTTTTCTGTTTGGTTTGTTTTGGGTTTTTTTTTAGCCTAGACGTGTCAGCTCTTCTGCCATCTGGAATTAGCTCTGGAGATTCTCCAGTACTATGTATTTCCTTTTAAATAAAAGGGACACCAGTTCCCACTGTAACATAATAGCATCGTAACATAACAAATTAATTTTAGCATCTAGCCCAATGATCAGCTGAAAATAGGTAACTATACAGGAATAAAAAAGCAGTTTAGGGCAAAATAACTAGGATGCAAGGTTAGGTTTTAGGTTGATATTCACATCATAAAATCATAGAATGGTTTGGGTTGGAAAGAACCTTAAAGATCATCCAGTTCCAACCCCCCTGCCATGGGCAGGGACCCCTTCCACTAGACCAGGTTGCTCCAAGCCTCATCCAGCCTGGCCTTGGACACTTCCAGGGATGGGGCATCCACAGCTTCTCCAGGCAACCTGTTCCAGTGCTTCAACACCCTCTCCAGGAGTAGCTTCTTCTTGATATCCAATCTAAACCTCCCCACTTTCAATTTAAACCCGTTACCCCTTGTCCTGTCACTACAGGCCCTTGTAAAAAGTCCCCCCCAGCTCCCTTGTAGCCCCTTCAGGCACTGGAAGGTGCTATAAGGTCTCCCCGGAGCCTTCTCTTCTCCAGGCTGAACAAGCCCAACTCTCTCAGCCTGTCCCCAGAGCAGAGGGGCTCCAGCCCTCAGAGCATCCGACTGCATGGCTACTCCCCGACATGCTGGTTGAGATTTGCACATCGCTTGGATTCGTGAGCGCTTGGCAGTAATTCCACCCGTTTGAGTTACGCGGAGGAAACGGACCTTCCCTTGTTTTAAAGAAGTGGAAGGGTTTGTACTGAAGTGCAGGTGGGACCTAGTTTTAAAGGTTAATTTCCCTCTATAAAATATTGATGACAAGCATAGCGTGATCAAGATTTTCGACAGGTCACGAAACACTTTTAACAGTAAGAGAAATCAAACGATCGCCAAAGGGAAATCGGCTCATGACCCGACCGTTCACATACGATGAGCAAATACGTCGCAGCGAAGAGGTTACAAAGGGATACGTGTAATTCAGCGAAGACCGAGTTGTAAAGAGCTGAACGGAGAAACAACCTGCAGGAGCAAAGCCCAGGGGCGCCGCTGATGCAACTGGGAAGGGGCAGCACCCCCATCCACCCGCAGTGGATGCCACGCGGTTTGGCCTATTTCAGCTCGTGTGGCCAATGCCAAAGCAGCCACAGAAGCACCGTAGGGGCACGGGCAGCCCCGCCGGCGGCTCTCCGGCAGCATCTAGCAGGGGCGAGCGCTTGCCCAGGCCCAGATCCTCCACAGGATGCAACAAGAATTTTATTTTCTAAGTCACGCAGCCTGTTTTTAACACTTTTTTATAAGCCACTGAAGCGCTGAGCAGCAGAAAATGTAAAGCAGGACATACTAGGAATTAAAAAAAAACTAAAACCAGTGCATTGAGGGTGAAATCTGCCTTTCCAGAGGACCAATTTAAGGATTATGTAGCTTTAAATCCTACTAACCCCCTATTTTGAAGAATTACAGTGGAGCCCAAGCAGTGTAAGGGAATAAACTTAACTTCAGTGGTAGATTATTCCCAGAATGTGCCCACGATCCTAAGCTGTTTAGTGAGGTAGCATTAAAGCTCCTGTGTTAGAGTGAAGAAAACCCTCTTGTTTAAGTTATTTATCAGAAAAAAGTCAATTTGATACATTCCCTGTCATCACAACAGAATAATGCTCTGGGGGAAAAAAAAAATACACATGGAGAAAGGCATGGGATGTTAGAGGGAAACAACTACACACGTAACAACCACTTGTTAATGAACAGTTTTCATTACCCCAAACTCTGCAGCGCTACCAAATTAAATGATTGTAAGTCCCAGGTACCAGAACATCCCTGATTAAGATCTCGTGGTTACGGCCCCCTTAGGTTTCAAGTTGGATTTCTCTATTGGTATGAATTAACAACATTCCTAGACGTAATGTATTGATCAGAAAGATACTGCACGCGTGCCAAACGCTGTATTTTGGCATGGTCTCTGAAATGAGTAGGTCACCGCGTGAGACTGAATTCATCCTGCACCTGAGCCTTGACAACGAACTGAAGTGTTGGTTTGGGTCTGTTACAGTAGGCGGTTTCTCGTCGCTCTCTAACACTTTGTCGGTGTTGTTCTTTGTCTCTCACTCGAATGCTGCAGTAGAGCAAAAATTTGGTATTTATTCATGTTTTGAAGCCGTATAAACATCATAACATCACAAGGCAACTGACTCAACAGGCTTCAGCAGAGTCCTTAGTGCCGGAGTAACTGAAGAATCCCAGCCTTATTTCAAGTAGTTTGTATTCTGGGAAGAAGATGGGAAGCAAACCGCTAAGAAATTGGGATTTATCATCAGGCTGAGCTCTCAGATACTAAACTATCTTCAAAATTTGGTGCATAAGCGTACACTAGTCATTTTGGGCCTGTTTGATCTTATTTTATCCTCCCTGCTAATCTTTTATCCCTGTCTTTTTTGCTCACTGTTGAGCCATTTCCCGTAATTTCTGCCTGGCTTGCAACCCAGAGGTTCCCGTTTCGTTCCAGAGCATGAGGTGAAGGTGACTGCACCTGCAAAACAACCCAAAGAGCTGCTAACGCCAGAGCGCTACCGTTCGCCCAGAGAACGGTCCTGATTTCAGCTCGCAGGAAGCGGGCTGTTGCGGCACCCCTCGACGAGCAGGGCATCACCTGGAGCTTGCCTTCAGGTTTTCCAGACGGGAGGTGTGCTGCAAACCAAAATCCAGACAAGTGCATCCTTCAGAAGCCATGAGCGTTTCTCCACCTTGGGGAGCAGCTTGTTTGGAGACAGCCAAATCGTTTTGGGAAATATTTTTACGGTGTCTGTCACTAAATATTGAGAAGGGTATATAAAAGCTGAAACAAACCCTACAAGTGTTGAAATCATGACCAAGCCTGAAGGTCCCAGGGTGGCTGTCCGCTGCAGAGGGCCTGGTGCTGTGGAGAACTGACGCGTACTGACACCAATGCTCTCCGAGGGGGACAGCCACTTCCCAAAGACACTTTTGGTGAAGGAGAGGAAACGTACCAACCACTAACGAATCATTACTTGGGTCATACACCTACTGGTCACCGAATGACCTAACAACAGGATCTGAACACCTAGCATGCCAGACAGGATGTGGAAATTAACGTGAAAACTTTGGGCGACACCTAGGATGAAGCAACAAACCTTTGATGCCTGGTAGGTCATCAAAGATAGATGGACCT
>NW_010265856.1:0-1726 GCF_000690775.1 Eurypyga helias
GGCGGGGAACCCCCGGGATCCCTCCGGCTGTTCCCCTCCTTCCCGGGATGGGGTTTTCTCTTTTTTCTAGAAAAAACACAAATTAAAAAAAAAGGGGGTTCCTGAGGAGGTTTCCCCGGGGGGGGAGGTGCGAGGTGCCCCGTGGGGACGGGGGACGTGGCCGGGCTTCCCTCTGTCTCCCGGGATTCCCGGGGTGTCCTGCGGGGAGGTGTGGGATGTGCACGGCCGCGTGGGTGCGGGGCGTGTGTGTGCACACGTGCGGATGCGTGTGCACGTCGGGGTTTACACGTCTGTGCACACGCATGGATGTTTGTGCACGTCAGGGGTTACATGTCTGTGCACACACACAGATGCGTGTGCACGTCGGGGTTCGCACTGTGTGCACACGCATGGATGGTTGGGCATGTCGGGGGTCAAACGTTGTGTGCACACATGCAGATGCATGTGCACGTCAGGGTTCACACTGTGTGCACACACACGGATGTTTGTGCACGTCAGGGTTCACATGTCTGTGTGCACATGCGTGGATGTTTGTGCACGTTGGGGTTCACGCTGTGTGCACACGCACGCATGTTTGTGTACATCGGTGTTTACACGTCTGTGCACACACGCAGAGATGCATGTGCACGTCGGGGTTCACACTGCGTGCACACGCATGGATGCATGTGCATGTCAGGGTTCACACGTCTGTGTGCACACATGCAGATGCATGTGCACGTCAGGGTTCACACTGTGTGCACACACACGGATGTTTGTGCACGTCAGGGTTCATGCAGATGCATGTGCACGTCAGGGTTCACACTGTGTGCACACACACGGATGTTTGTGCACGTCAGGGTTCACATGTCTGTGTGCACACGTCACACATGCGTGGATGCGTGTGCACGTCGGGGTTCACACTGTGTGCACACGCACGCATGTTTGTGTACATCGGTGTTTACACGTCTGTGCACACACATGGATGCATGTGCATGTCAAGGTTCACACGTCTGTGTGCACATGCGCGGATGCGTGTGCACGTCGGGGTTCACACTGTGTGCACACGCACGCATGTTTGTGCACGTCGAGGTTCACACGTCTGTGTGCACATGCGCGGATGCGTGTGCACGTCGGGGTTCACACTGTGTGCACACGCACGCATGTTTGTGTACGTCGGGGTTCACACATCTGTGCACGCACGTGGATGCATGTGCACGTCGAGGTTCACACGTCTGTGTGCACACGCATGGATGCGTGTGCACATCAGGGTTCACACGTCTGTGTGCACACGTGCAGATGGGTGTGCACATCGGGGTTCACACTGTGTGCACACGCACGCATGTTTGTGCACGTCGAGGTTCACACGTCTGTGTGCACACGCATGGATGCGTGTGCACATTTGTGTGCGTGCACACGCATCCATGCATCAGTGTGCATGCTCAAGCGTGCATACATGGGTTTACACACATGGATGCGTGTACACGGGTTTGCATACACGTATGTGCCTGTGTGTGCACGCACATGTGGGTGCCTCTAGATCTGTGACCGTCCTAAAGGGGTCCTGGCCCCCCATCCCCAAATCCCGGGGGGCAGGGAAGGGGACATGGACAAGCCTTGCACGCACACGCACACGCGTGTGCACACGCACACACCAGCCACCCCAGCGCCCGGGGACACCCGCAGCGACGTCCCCGCTGCTGGGGCATCACTCGTACCCCCCCCTCCCCCCGTGTCAGCCCGGCTGGGG
>NW_010265857.1:0-508 GCF_000690775.1 Eurypyga helias
TGGCCTGGGGCTGGGATTGCCCCAAACAGAGAAGGAAGAGTTTAATCCTGCACCTCCTGGGTCGTAGGACATTGCTGATTTCCTAGCTCAGATCACTGGTCCCTCAGCTGCCCCAGACCAACTGTGTGCAAAGCTCTACCCTAGGCAAGACCACCCAACTTTCCCAAGTTAAAATACCTCTTCCATTTCCCTCTTTTGGGTGGAATTACAGGTAATTCCTTGTCCCAGAGACGTCCGTAGAAATGGTGTTTGTTGGAAGAGACAGCTTGTTCAGCCTGGAGAAGGGCTCAGATCACTGGTCCCTCAGCTGCCCCAGACCAACTGTGTGCAAAGCTCTACCCTAGGCAAGACCACCCAACTTTCCCAAGTTAAAATACCTCTTCCATTTCCCTCTTTTGGGTGGAATTACAGGTAATTCCTTGTCCCAGAGACGTCCGTAGAAATGGTGTTTGTTGGAAGAGACAGCTTGTTCAGCCTGGAGAAGGGAAGCTCAGGGGAGAACTCAGAG
>NW_010265857.1:550-990 GCF_000690775.1 Eurypyga helias
CCCGTGGCAGGGTGTGGGGCTGGGGGGGCTCTGAGGCCCCTTCAACCCAAACCGTTCGGTGATTCTGGTTGTCTCTCTTGCAAGGCCCAGGCGTCGCGCTGTCCCGGCAGCGCAGCAGCTCTGGCTGATGTCGTGAGATGAAGCCGACCACAGCGCCGGAGCAGAATGACTCTCTCTTCCTCTGGTTTCCTCCCATGATGAGCTTCCTCTTTGCTCCTCAGATCCGATCGCAGAGGTTTACACGGTGTTTCACAGGGCCTGGCCACTGGGCAATTCCCGACCCTTCCCACCCTGCAAAAGTGTTTTGGGTTGAAAAGAGGTGATTCTGCTGAATCTGTAACGGACATATGCCCCTTTCTCCGCTCTCCCTGCTGGGGGGATGGGGGCTAGTCGGGGGGTGTTTCCTTCTCCTGAGGACCCTCAGAGGTTGGAAAGAGCCG
>NW_010265858.1:0-5322 GCF_000690775.1 Eurypyga helias
AGCCCCCCGGCACGCGACGCTGCGCCTTCTCTTGGCCCCGAGTAAAGACTTTCAGTGGTGTTGGGGGGACTTGCAGCTATCAATAGATCTGCGTCTCGAGTTAGAAGAAAAATAGGTTCCGTCTAGCCAAAAGAGCTGAGCTGGGCTCTTGGGAACCTGGGTAGCGTGCAGCACACCAGCCCCGAACGACCGTATGCTCCATTTTTTTGTAATTTCCACACACTTCTTCACCTTATCCTGCTGCAATCACCAAAGGGAGTGACAACCATCACGCTTTGCTTCCGTTTTCAGCTCCTGTACGACACAGCAGCAGCCATGGGAAGAGAATGTTTATTATCAAGGCAACAAGTTTTTATGACACCCGGTTTCTGAACCTGTTGGTGAGTTTAAAATAATTCTCTTACATCCGGTATAACACATCCCTTGCAGATGGTACCAGAGTGTCTAACCTACGGTTTTCTCTTGTTTACGTGACAGCATCTAAGATGGGGTTGGCAATATTCACATAAACAAACATTTCCAGTCCTCCTTCTAAAGATTTTTTTCCCATATGTTGTAAAATTAGGGCCAAAGGAAGTAAAAAGATTGGCTAAATGGCCAAGATTGTGACAGGTACTCTGGTGATGCTGCAGCAGCATTCTTGACCTGCGTGTCTGTGTTGATATACCCCTAACCTACAAATGCTTTCTGCTCCATCCTCCTTTCTAAAATGTATTGGGTTACTCCTTGCAGGGTTTGCCTTCAGTTACTTAAATCACTAATACCAGAGATCAGACATGGGAAGCCTGACCTGAGTTTGACCCCTAAAAAGCCAGGTTTCGGATAAAGCCTATTATAGCGGGTAACAGCCAGCGTGATACAGCTCCCTTGGTGTGATCAGGCTGCCTTGATCTGTCTTCCCCAGTCACCAGAGCCAGCGGGGTGTATTTATGCTGGATTGTGTTGCACGGATGTTAGTGCCTCAGTACCGTTAGGTGCTGAAGCCAGTCATCGCAAGATGCTGAGACGAGTGCTCGGGGAAGCCTTACTGTCTGCTTTGCAGAGACTGACCTCTCCAGGAGACTGAAAGCTGAACCGAGTGGGCTCATGGGCTGACACGGCATCGCCGTTTCTGTATTCTGCTTTGTTAATTAACTCATTTGAAGGCGCAGTGTGTCTTTACATACAACATCCCCATCTAACCTGTGAATGCAAATCTAAGACTTATTGCCTGTTATATCATTTTCAGACTAACCCAATCTTTTCAGACTTCTGAGTTTCCCCCACTTTTTTTTCCCCCCCTGTACAGAGATTCTATATACTTCTGACGGGAATACCAGCGGCACTATTCGTAACGTATGTCAACATCTTCATTGGTGAGTGCTCTGTCATGACTAAGCCAAGTACTCAGTCAGAATTATTAAATGAAAACTAATCGTGTTGGGTAGGGAAAAGCGATCTTTTGAGGCTTGCTTTTCGGGAGATGATGTAATAGGCCTGACAAGTACATAGACGTTGCCAGTATTTTTATTTTCCTGTAGCTGTTTCTTTTTTTAAAAAGCTTTCCACATTTCTAAAAACGGAAGATTTCCATCTTTGGGCAGTCTTTCCAATATCGGTGAGGTTTAGCGAGCCTGTATTCAAAGGAGGAGTCTGTATTACCCTGGTGTGCAGACTTTAGAGGGCTGCATACACTGCAACTGTCACTTCTTATCTCGCAAAAAAGTAAAAATTCTGCTTGGCAGTGCATGTTTTAAATCTACTACCATAATAATATGGAATTAATTTAATAGAGAAATTAGGAAAAATCCATGCTTTCAGCTCATATACATTAAAGGGCATTTCTGTGGGATTCATCTTAGTTCTTCTGTGTGGCTGCTAATTTCCTCCATTCTGTTGTGTGGCTTAAAGTCTGTCAGCTAGGTCCATACGGTGTGTCTGGAAAAACTGCAAATCCAATTTTTCTGAATAAAGCTCAGATCAAGGGATTCATTACTCTCCATGTGAAATAATGATTTTTTTTTCCTAATGTGAAAGGCAGAATATACGGTACTTAGTTACTTGAAGTAAATGTTCTTCCCCTCCTTTCCTTGTCAGGGGAAGCTGAACTTGCGGAGATTCCCGAAGGTTATGTTCCAGAGTACTGGGAGTACTACAAAGTGAGTACAACACCAAACGGGCAGCATGTTACAGACAGCTTCCTCTTGATGATACTTTTGGGAGTAAAATGTGTGGAGTGTGATAATGAGGATGGCCATATCCCTCTCACTGGGTGTCAGTGTAGTAGAACCTGAATTGTCCAGTTATGCTTTTGGTAAACTTGCTTTTTTCAGCTTTATGGAACATGCATGTCGCTGTAGGAAATCTGTTTGTTGACACGAGTAGATGTAGATGATCTGTAACTTCATGTGAGTAAACCACTGAAGCAACATGCCAACGATTCTTTTCTAATAATCCTAAAGAGTAAGAAGAGTCTTTTGTTCTCCTCACTCTTCACATGCAGTTTTTGTCCCTGTTTCTTGCTCTGTAACTACAGCATCTTCAGTATTCTGGATTTTAAAGTGACATTACTTTCTTTTGTATTGTTCGCTAGCGTTGTTTCCAAGTCCAACATCACACATGCTTTCATATCTAGAACTGAAGATTTTGAGAGTCAGAAACTCAAGCTTATACTTATTTCATTGTATTTTCTTAAAATAAGTCCCTGGTTTCTTGCTGCAAGCACCTTTTTGGTTTTGCTAGGAAGTAACTGAATTCAGCAACACTGTTATGACTGTTTCAACTCCTTTAGACTTGTTCCTGGTGAAATGACTTCTGTGGGAAAGCAAAACTTTAACATGCTGCTGATGGGTAGAGGTTTGGAGTCCATTTCTGTGATTACAGCGGCAGCGTAAGGAACTTCAGCAGGGAGAAAATAAATCACATGTCTTCCAAGAACTTTTCTTTTTGCTACAGAACAACCGTCTGCAGGTTATCTTGGCTTTAAAAATGTCAGAAGAAATACAGCTTTTTAGGGTTTTGGTCTTAGAAATAGTTCAGCATGTTTTTAACTTTACTATTATGGTTTGAGCGGCAGCACGCATAGTGTTGGTGACGTTTTCAGGATGGGGAACACGCATAACGATTTAGTTTTGATGATATTTCTACTTGGAAATTGCATGAATAATCTCTGCTTTTCTATTTTCCAGCACCCTATAAGTCGCTGGATAGCTCGTTACCTCCTTGACCCCCCTGAAAAGAACTATGAGAAGGAGATGGCTTTGCTTGATGTTGAAGCAAAGAAAACTGAACTGAGGTATGTTACACAGTTGAAGTGTCTTAAAATGCTGATATATACTGTGGGCAAGAGTTTTGTTTTGGTTAACGTACTGAGCTGGGTACTGAGATGGGATGTTGGATGCTGAGATAGGATGCTTATCCATTTATCGCTTGACCCGGAGTGCTTGCTGCACTGGCTGGTGCCACAGTGGAAGTTACAGCCTCTGGAGTCCCTGCCTTCTCGGTGTGGAGATGACCAGGACTGGCAGGATCCAAGGGCGGTCTTGAGAAACAGCAGTGTCTTTTGAAACCAGCTCATATTTATGAAGGTGTAGTTCTGTCGTCCTGAGCCAGGAAATGGACAGCTCTTGTTGCCTCTGCTAATGCTGACAGCTGGATGAGTAGCGGAATGAGAGTTTACGGGACTGGTTATGTTCCTTCTTGCTACTGAAAAATTTGTGGGCAGCAGCAACATAGTTGTGCTGAATTTATTCTGTACTTACTCAGAGTAATTGCGGCGGTAGAAGAAAGTCCAAGTTCCACAAACTGCTGCTACTGGGACCCAGACAGCATAGCTCCTTCTACCATCACATTTCCTTCTGATTTTCTTGCTCCTATTTATTTTTAGTTGAAAGTTGTATCAAAACTGTCCAGCCCCTTACTAAGCAAGAACCTGTGACAGAACTCCTGCAAGTATTTTTATTACTATTTTTATTACTCTGGGTAACTCCCAGGTTGCCCAGAGAAGCTGTGGATGCTCCATCCCTGGAAGTGTTCAAGGCCAGGCTGGATGAGGCTTGGAGCAACCTGGTCTGGTGGAAGGTGTCCCTGGCCATGGCACGGGGGTTGGAACTGGATGGTCTTTAAGGTCCCTTCCAACCCAAATGATTCTGTGATTTTGTGAGATGACTTGCTGACAAAAATTTAAATAGAAGGATGTAATAGCTCATGTTTTAGTTGAAACCTTCATGTTTTGGTATTACCTATGTTTCAGTAGTATTTATAAACCATAGATGCTAAACTGATCGCTGTTGTCAGTAACACCCTGATGGTAAACATGGATAAATGTATGATCCATGATATAAATGAATTATGAAGTAAACTTCCTGTTGCATGTGTCTGTTGTTCTTTTTTAGGCTGATGGAGCTGGAGGCACGCAGACTGATGAGACACAGGGGAGATGGACCTTGGTATCATTATGAAACGCCTGATAAGAATCTTGTTGACAATTCTATGAAATCCACCCCTGACAATTAAACAATTGCAAGGCATTACGCATGGTAAATGCATACTGACACATGGTGACTGAGCTATGTAATACACAGCCTGCTGTTTACTGATGGAAATGATTAAAAATCATCAATGCTTCTGTTGATTCTGGTCATTTGAAAGAAACTGTGTGGCAGTTAAGCTTGTATAGTTGCTCAGGTAGATAATCAGAGAAAATGCTGTGACCAAACTATGACACTTGAGTTGAAGGTTCTTTAGTCGGGTCTGTCTCGTAATACAGTTCTAATGCACATTATGTACAGCAACATGTTAACTGCTTTGGGAAGCAGCTAGAGCTCATCTTAATAAGTAGACTGCTGTGCTTTGTTGCAGTGCGAAATGTTAAGTCTTGACAGCAAAATCTGAAGGTAAAAACTTCGAACTTTATGCTCCCGATGCATAAAGAGGACACGTAAGTGATTTTGGAGATTCAAAGGGTAAACCTTTCTGGTAACATTTAGGGTAACTCAAAGGCTTCTTTTCCAGGGTGAGTTGGAACTAAAAAAGCAAACCAGAAGAGTTTTTATATAAACTCAAGTGGAAATGTGTCATCCAGTCCTTGCTAACAAAGAACAACTTAAGAAATGCATAAGGTGAGTAGGGCAGGTGACACCCGAGGACATCTGCACATATACCCGCCATGCATTTTCAGAACTGTGCAGCTGTTCTACTGCAATGCTGTTGACAAAAGGTCCCCAGAAGGTACGCTCTTTATCTGGCAGACATGCCACTAGAGGGGTGTGTTTCCTTGGGTTCTACTGGCCACAGTACTCCCCTGGGTTTAATTCCCTCAAGAAGGTGCAAGTTTGTGACCCT
>NW_010265858.1:5335-6675 GCF_000690775.1 Eurypyga helias
ACGATCTGTCCATATTCAAAATTCCTACTTTTTAAAGGAAATAAGCCCAAGTCTGTTAGTAACCCCTGTTCATCTTGTGGATTCAAACTGTTAAAACATAAATGTCTTTATGTTAAGCAATATTGCACAGACTATTTTAAGCAAAGAATGCCTCAGTTGTTGTTTCGTAGTGCTGCCAAACATTAACTCTGATTTTGTACCAGTGCTTTGACATGTCCCTTTCGTTTGAGGCAAGCATATAATCACAGGATAGTTTGGGTTGGAAGGGACCTTAAAGACCATCCAGTTCCAACTCCCCTGACATGGGCAGGGACACCTTCTACTTGACCAGGTTGCTCAAAGCCTCATCCAGCCTGGCCTTGAACACTTCCCATCCACGGCTTCTCTGGGCAACCTGTCCCTGTGCCTCACCCCCCTCTCCGGGAAGAACTTCTTCCTGATGTCCAATCTATGTCTCCCCACTTTCAATTTAAACCCATTACCCCTCGTCCTGTCACTACTTTTCAGGTTAGACAGCTTGTATGTCATCTTAAGGCTCTCTTTGTTTATAAATGCTGGGTCAATCATAATAGAAGCCATTTAAAAAAGCACAAAGCCTTTTCGGGCAAAATATATCTGTCTAGTGACCCTGTATTAATTGGTGGGTTTCATCCTGCATCCAACAATGCCCACAAGTCTTTGATGTCTTTTCTTGAATAAGTCTAAGGCCATTCCACTGACCTCATATTCTGCTGTCGGTGTTTCATGTTCTTCCCCACGGTTGGTTTGTTTGCTAGAAATGTTGCCGAGAAGAGACTGCACAGGTTTGCTCTCTCTCACAGCCTGTTTCTTCACAGCTGGATACAAACTATTCTTCAGTTCTGTTGCTGAGATTTTACTACAATCACCTTTTGAGACTTAATTTTTGAGGTAAATGGTGTTTCTAGCAAAGGTCACATCATCTGCTTGGAAGTCACTGATGAATCCTTGGATATGATGTGGGCTGCAGGGGGAAGGCTGTTTGTCTACGTTATACGTCTTTGTTTTAAATAGATGGGTTATTTTTTTAATCCTGCTGCTGTCAGGCACATACAATAGTTAATAGATACTGCTTGAAAAAACAGTATTTAAATACACAACGCTACTTCCCTCTGTTCCTCCTTCCACTGACTATTCTTTCGAAGTGAAAAGCAAAGAGAAACACAAAAAAGGCCATTTTTAGCTGGGGGTACCGTCCCTTGAGACATGCAGGCTGGGTTTGCCCACTGGCGCCGCCGCAGGGTTCCTGAACCATCCCAGGCCGGGCATTCCCGCCCTGTACCCCGCAGCGCTTCCCTCCGCACCAGCCTGTTGGCTGGGCC
>NW_010265859.1:0-22926 GCF_000690775.1 Eurypyga helias
CAAGGTAGACCACATCGACTGCCTTACGGTCTCTCAGAAGAAAACACTCTCCTTTTTCTGCCTGCCTCTGGAGGAAGATCCACTACACAGATCAAGACATGGCTTTGGGAGGGACTATCTACGGTTTCAAAACAGTCTGCCCATATCCACTTCTTATCCCTCAAACCGGATGGCTGTGGTGACAATAGTGAACTGCTCCCTCTGTAGAGGTTTAGATCCCCCACACTGTGGCTGAGCAGCTCCAGGAGGTACCAGATGGAACCCACATCCCACCTTCATCAGCTGGATTTGAAAAGACAACCTGGAGGTTGAATTTTTCTAAAAATCACCTGCAGGTTCCCTGGGCCCCACAGACAGCTACAGCCATGCTGGACATGAATGCTGAAGTTGGGAAAAATATGTGGATTGGAAACTAACAGTTTTGAGAAAACCTCAGGGAAGGGTTGTTACTACCATCGGTGATTGGGTTTCTGCCCTTTCACATGTTTTAGGCTCAGGCACATTTTGCCTGAGTTCAGTGAACACTTCACAATCTGTCCCCTGAAATCCTAATTAAGCCTGTATTTTTCTGAGTCTCAGTTTCAAAGGGCAGGGGAACAAATGTGATTCTTGGTTCTTTTCCCAAAGGTGCAGAACCGTAGATTAAATGTATCCTGGAAATAATATTTTATGCTTAAATCTTTCCCACTGCAATAAAAATGGCTCAAAACCACATCCAGTGACAAAACCCTCCTATATTTAACCCATGTCTAGAAGCAGCTGAAATACTGATGGGAAACACCCTGAGGCTTCCAAGTCAGTGGCACTCTGGAGCCGCTGGCATGCATCCCGCTCCGTATGGACGGTCAGGTCATCACTGCAGAAACACATTGCAGATGTGAAGGAGCTGGCTCCTACCATCACAGCATCAGGACAGAGGAGGGCTAAAACAAAAATACCAGACTGGAGGCATCCCTGAGGCATTTGCCTGCCTGTTCTGTGTCCAGACTTCAGGATCGACCTCTGGTTTGGTTCCTGTTCATAGTCAGAAATGTCTGAAATGGGAGAAGCCTCCTGTGGTCCCTGCTAATGAAGTGGTGTTTACCACACTCTGGTAATTGCATTTGCTATGGTATTTACAGCATTTCCTATGTTTTGAAATGAAGAGATCTCAGGCTTGCCCAGGGCTAATGGTGTGCCTAACCTGCTCCTAAGCCCACATGTATCTGTAAACATTAACATACACATTGGCAGTGTCCAGGGTGGCTCTCAACCCCAGCACTACCCTGGCTATTGCAGTGTTAATGTTTGCTCTCAGTATTTACCAGGGGCAGTATATTGTCCCTTCATCTACAGATCCTAAGAGATTTTCTTGGTTTTGCCCTGTCCTCTCCTGTCCTCTCCTGTCCTCTCCTGTCCTCTCCTCTCCTCTCCTGTCCTGTCCTGTCCTGTCCTCTCATCTCCTCTCCGATACAGGCAGTATTTGAGGGCAGTGGTACAGTCACACAATGGACGGAGGGAGGGGAGACAGGTTCTCAGACTAGCTAAATGAGGATCCAGAGCAACCTGGGACTCCAAGAGCAGAACAGAGCTTGTTGCAGACTTGTCTCGACATGTTTTCAGGGAGAGGTTCATCTCTGCCTAACCTAGGAGGTCACCAGCACCAAGCAGAGGTTCAAATGTGGTATTCTCCTGTTCAACATCTCAGAAATATGCTTTCAGTTAGTGAAAAAACATTCTTTTTTTTTTTTTTTTTATTAAGGGAAACTACTAAAAGAACAAAAATTAAGTTCTTTATTTTTTTCCACCCTCAAGCCCAGGAAGTTGAGAGATGAAACCAACTGGGTGTCACTAGTAGTTCCACCCCTGCGGGGGAAATCAGCAGTCAGACTGAGACACCTACCTTTATGGGAGCAATTCAACTGCCTGTTGCCATTTGAGATGTCATGGGGGATCCGAGAGATAGGGCACAAGACCAGAAAGAAATGTGCTGTTCATCACCTGAACGTTGCTTTCTCTAAAGGCAGCTGGAGCCCACACGAGCATCTCAGGTGGCACTAGGTGTCACAGGGTGGGCCTCTGCATCACGCTTAATTGTATTTAATCATGAGAATTGCCTTTTAAATATGAGAATTGCCAACAGAAATACTGCTTACAGAAACACTTGAGAAAACAGAGCTACGTGATGCCAGCACTGTGTGCTCTGTTGCACGGCACTGATGCTTTCTCCATGCATATATTGATACTGAAGTGACAGGTTAATGAATGCATATCTTGTGGCACATAAAACATGACGGAGGGTCAGTCCCAATGTTGTGACTGGTTCTTTGCGTGAACTGAGTTGTAGTTGCAGTGTCGGCTGCATTTGGTATTCCTGACTTCTTCTCTAGAGCGGCACAGTGATTTGGAAATCCATGCTCAGCACAAGATGTGAGTTCAAAGAGCTCCTGTGCTGCACCCAGTGGGGAGGATAGCCCTGTGAATGACCAGTTTTAGATTCTGCTTGACTTTTGGGTGAAGACGACATATTAATGTTGCAGAAGCAGAGCTCGTTGGAGCTCACACTGTGGTCTGGCCTTGGCCCCATATGGGCTTATTAGGGTCTACACGGGACTGATGTTGTCCTGGACAATTGATGCTACAGTGCTCTGCCCATGACAATGGCTTTGTCTCACCATCTGCTTTTCCTGGATATAGCAGTTCTTGGCTTAGATTCAGTGGATTCTGGAAAAGTCCAGAGCTTGAAACAAGCATTGCAACCTGCCTGGGGTCCTCCTTCTGTATCTATTGCTGTGTGGAGCAGGTGGCTTGAATCTGGCTGGAGCTTATGAAGCATTTTGGAGTCTTTATCTTCTAGCTTATAAAGCTTTTTGGATAAGATTTACTGAATGCATGTAAAGACGTTGACTTTTATTTTGTGGATTTAAATCCAATCTTCTAAATTGCTTTAAAGTAAATCCTTGTGTTTTGAAATTCCAAAACCACTGGCCCCCTCTTTTTTAAATGCTTGTGTTCAATTGCAGACTGATTTATGAAATGGTGCAAAATGTGAAAATAAAACTAAAAGAGTTTTTCAAAGTGATGTTATGAAAAGAAAAAAAAAAAGAGGACACATGTTATCAATACTTTATCCAAATGGAACAATGTCTCTGGCCATAGAAAGCCTTAGACTCCAAAGATTACAGTGACAACTGGAATAAGCTTTCTAATCCGGGTGTCATTGTTGGAACCATTGTGTAAGGTGACCTTTTTACATGGGGCTCTCTGAATTACTTCAACATTGATTTTAGGGCTTTTTTTATTTGGTCTCCAAGTATATTCTCTAGACAGGACTCTGAACATATTATTTCCATGCATTTTAGGTATAAATATTCTGCTTTGGGATTGGCTTCTTGGTTGGATTTTTTTAAGTAGTAGTTGAAAGGAGTTAGGGAGCTTGTCTTCTTCGGTATTGCTCCAAAATGTGAGTAAAGACTGAATTTCACTGCATACAGGGTTCTGAAGTGCTGCAGCCAATAGCAGAGTGGAGTATGGGAGTCCTTTTGACAGTTGCTCCAGTATCTGACACCCTGAATTGATGCAAAATAATGTCTTAAGAAAAAGTAGAGAATACATGTTGGGGCTACAAAATAGTGCAAGACGTGTGCTAGTTTGATTTTAAGTGTTTGAAATGGGAATCAATTTATAGTCAAGTGAAGCAATCCACGGAATAGTCAGATCTGTGGTTTGCACTGTCTACTTGATGGAAGCAGTTTGAGACCTTGTCCCATATCCACTGATACTGACTTCAAAGGAAGAAAGAATCATGTTAAGGAGTGTAGTCCTCTTGAGCCTGCACCTGTAATTTGAGAAGTGTCTAATCCGTGGTTGTGATGGAAGAAGGTGGTGTGAGGCACTTTGGACACTTTTGGGAAAGATGCCATGCAGAAGAACCTGCCAAGACAACCACAATGTTGCCTCTGTCCATGGGGTTTGAATAGAGGATTTCCCCATGCCAGATAGAGGAGACATGCTTTTGTGGAAAACTCTCAATTTCTGGAAAAGGGCATGAGATAGGGTTGCCTCTTGCCACCATGAAGCAAGCAGTAGCTTGGTGCCTGAAAGATACCAGTGATCCTGGAAAGATTTGCTCTTGTCAGGAACTAAAACACGATATTGGTTTATATTGCCTCAAAATGTTATTTAGAATTTGTCATTCCTCACATGTCCCCATTTCTGGGTAGAGCTGAACTTGGAAGTAGAAGATCCAACAAGGTCTAAGAAGCTTGAGCATCATCTTTCTAAATTAAAGGATCATTAGCCTGGTTGCAGTAGTCTCAAGGCCTGGTTGACCTCTTGAAGAGAACAGTCAGTAATGTATATAACATGAAGACCTAGCACTATGGTAAACTGAAACTTTTCGAGGATGTGCAGTCAAGAAAAATTGATGTGATTTGTCCTAAGCACGTGTTTGCATAGCTGGGCTGATCCTCAGGCTTTAGCTGCAGGCTCCGCAGCGTTGGGTCGCTGGGATGGTGGATGCTGTAGGGGTCATGGCTTGTTGGATAAAAGATTTCTGAGACAACCTGTACATTAATACCTACAATGTAGACATGTAGAGCGGGATGTGAAGTGGAACAAAGGTCTATAAAAAAGGTGGGGTTTTCTGCTCATCTCAGAAAGTATTTCAATGGACTTGGCTTGAAGAATCAAAGTAGTCATGCAGAAACCAAAATCACGGTACTCTTGAAGAAGTTTGGCTTTGTATGGTTTTCAGTGCTGTTCTAGTGAAGAGGAACTTGGGCCTCAAGTGCCAGTGCGGCGGAGAAAGCACATGTCTACTTGGTGTGGCATCATGCACATTAAGCGATGACCTCCACCTTCAGAAACTTCACAAAGTGAAATCCAAAGTGAACTGAAGGCCCTGCTGAAGGGAACTTTCTCAGACACCACCAAGACAGTGCCCAGAATTTATGGGGTGCTTCAGCATCGCTGTTCCTCTTCTGACGGCCACGGAAGAAAGCTGCAATACCAAATCCAAGGGCTGGAGTCCTACATAGATGTCTGCTTGTGGGGCTTTGTGTGCAGCACTGGAGTGGGTTCCTCCATGCCCTCAACCAGGCATCTCTTCTCAGTGCTTTTCTGGAGGGGCTTCTCCCCCTGCCAGCAAGAACAGGATACAGAAGAGATCAGCCTCATTCAACACAGATCAGCACCTCTCCCCAGCACAGTACCGGCCTTCAGAAATTCCCAGGAGTTTAGGTAAATATTTAACTACTGTTAGCATGGGCAGAGGGACACGGAGACGTGAAGTGTCTTTCCCAAGAGATGCCAGAAAAAAAAACAATGAGAAGTTTAATCGCTGAGAGTTCAGGTTGGGGAAATCAGCAGAGATTCATCAACCACAGAGGTCTCACCCCACCTGAGGTCCAGGAGTTTTGCCTCTCATGTTGGAAACCAAATCATCTGCTTGGGAGGTCATGCTCTCGTTTGACATGAGAACAGTGACATAGTTCACTGATAAAATAATACTGCAAATTGTGGCAATATGAGAAAAATACTGAAGAATAGTGGATTTTGGAGCTATAGGTGAACTAGGGTTGGCTTTTGATAACTGTTTCTTCATGGCCACTCCTTCACCTGCATAATTTCCAGGAGAAACTAAGTAGGACCTTCTGGAGACAAAAGTCTCTGTTTGGGACCTCATTTATGGCCATTTTGATTTTCTGGGATGAAATGTTCAGACTAGTTGCAAGTAGCAAACTGGCATGCCATTAATAAATCAAGATGGCTCATGTTTTCTGGTGTCTTACACACAAATGTTTAGAGGTGGAAATACAGAAGACCAGAGTATGAAAATAATTTTCTTACAATCATTTCCAATATCTTCCATCAAGGTGAAATGTGCATGAGTGTCTTTAGTTAATACCCTTGAGCCAAGCAGTCCATGAGATGAATTTGTTATGAAGGCAGAGGGATGAGTTTTGCTCTGGTGCTAACGAGGGATGATTTTAGTGACCTGTAAGGGATTTTCACAGGCCTTGTTGGGTTGTGTAAGTGGTTGTCCCCACTGCATTTCCCAGGAGGAGGGAACTCCCTTCCAGCACCTGTTTGCAGTCCTGCCTTTTAAAACTGGCAATAAGCTATTTCCCAGTGATGGCAAAGAAGGAAGCAAGGAGGAAAGACACAAAGTCCATGGATCAAGAAGAACAAGCACGATGTGAAAATCAGGTTGCCTAAATCTGGTGCCCATGCCTTGGCCAGTGGTGACCCAGGGGAGAACCAGGCAAAGGTGAGCTTCAGAGTTGAAATGGTCCTTGCCACCAGCTTGGCTGTGAAAGAGCTGAAATGAACCAGTTGCACCCGTTTTCTTTACACAGAGTAAAAGACTGCCAGTATTCCTCCCTGCTCCCTCAAGATGCACAGCATACCAACAGATGTCTAAATCAGGTATCCAGGGAAGACTGTAAAAGAGAGTAATGATATATGGTGGTTCTATATATTCCATATATATTTCCATATATTTTATCGCTTCTATATATTCAGTGACTTTCAGGGCGTTTCTGTGTGAAGGACTCTGTCTATATATTCCATATATATTTCCATATATTTTATCGCTTCTATATATTCAGTGACTTTCAGGGGACTTACTTATCTTCCATGAAGCTGTCCAGCCTCCTCTTGAGAATCACCACTTTTTGATTGCCTTGAACCTGGTTCCTACTATATCACCTGATATTCTCGGTTTGTCGTGCTGGAAGATGCTGTCAGTCACTATTTAATCCCTTCATGGCACTCATGGCTGTGTAGACCTCTATCCTATATCCTCTCATAGCACAAGACTCAAGGTTATAGATCGCGCTTGATGACTGAGCCTCAAAGGACATTGTTTCTGTCCTATCCTGGATGGAAATCAGCTACCACAAATGCTCTGCAATGCAAGTCCATGAGAAAAGAGAGAGTAAAGCCCCTTCCCTGACTGTCTGGGACCTCCCACTGCTATTGCCACAGGGAAATTTCAAAGTTTTGCCTAGACTGCTGGAAGTGCCAACAGGGAAAGCAAATATTTGTGTGTAAGACTTAACCCCGAAAAGATTAAGTGCAGATGGATGTCAATGGTGCCAGCAACCTGCGAGAGAAAGTGAAAACTGAGAAGGACGTAAAACCAGAACATGGTGCGGGGGGAAAAGGAAGAATAAAATGCAAAACAGATTAGAAGCAAAACAGAGAGAAGGAAAATTTCAACAGGGCTTTTCACTTTCCCACAGAAGGGCAACATGAAAACCAGCAAGAGGAGCACCGCAGCAGGGGCTGATCAGTGTTGGCAGCTTGGGAGGCTCCAAGGGTGAGCACAAAGTAGGGAGGGGGTGGGAGTATCCGCATGAGGGATGCAGCTCGGTGGGATGGTGCATGGACAGTAGATGCCTTTTGCAATTGGGAAGGGTCCTGGAGGTGATGAATATCTTACACGGCTTTCAGTTGCCACCTTTTAAACTCTGGAAGACAATCGCTAGCTAGGGAAATGGTGATCTGTGGGAAGAGGTTTGGTTTTGTGAAGCTTGGTCCGTGTTCCGTGGGAGGAGAGCCATGCAGTTTGGAAAGCGTCCATCTCAGGAAAATCATAAGCAGTAGGGCTGTCTAGACTAGTCAGGAAGGCGTGAACACATAACCAGGGGAAATTAGAAGAAGAAAAGAAAGCATGATTCCTCACCTAGAATTAAATTAAGATGTCAGGAAAAAAAAATTAATCCAATCTTCAAAGGATGCAAACAGAAGATGGTCTTAACTGACTTTATTCTAATGCTGTGAACCTGGTTAACAAGGAGGGGAAATCAGACATGCCCATCGTTGGGCTTACATGCTGCTGCTGGAAGAGGGTGGGAAGATTTGTGATAGGAATGTTACAATCAATTATTATAAATCTCTTCGTAACAACCATGTGGGCAGCGTGCAGGTGTGTGTGAGGACCTTGGCAGGCTGACAAAAATGTAATTACCGGTTATGGAGTTAGCGGCGATAGAGAAGCAAATGCTCTTCGGCACTTTGGCGATCAGCAAAGTGCTAATTAGCGATTGCTGGAGGCCACCGTGTTTCTCTGGAATGGAAAGTAATACCTCCTTAAACACCTGGATGTGGTAAGAGTGGGAGTGCCGGGGGGAAGCATGACTTACCTGGAAGACTGCAATTACAGCAAGGATTTCCTGACTCGGAAATCAAACCAGAACTGCTCTGCCTTAAATCTCTTTTTTTTTGACCTGCAACTGGAAATTGGTAACAATATATGTGCATATAAACCAAATTAAATAGGGTGATTTTTTTAAAACCGAGGTAGATCATTAATCTTTAGTTTGCCAGAGGTCATGATGGACTCCCCATCACTGAAAAAGGGCCTGGATCTTTTTTCTAGGCAAGATAGGCACTTGCTGAGGTCATTTGGTGAGTGTAAGGGATGACTTGCAACAATTTTATGCTACAAGTCAGATTAATCTAGTTCAAACAGAAATTAGTTTTGTTGTCCTTTTTGCCCTATACTGGACTTGAGCTTTCAGCATGTTATTTTCTGTATTGGCTAATGGAGAATTCACTGTCCTTGCCCTAAAGCCCATCCTTAGTGATTTGTCTCCCTGTGGGCCATGGGAAACCCTGTACAGCCATGATCACAAAATCCCAAGAACAGGAGTGAACAAACGGGGAGGTTTAGATTAGATATCAGGAAGAAGTTCTTCATGGAGAGGGTGGTGAGGCACTGGGACAGGTTGCCCAGAGAAACTGTGGATGCCCCATCCCTGGAAGTGTTCAAGGCCAGGCTGGATGAGGCCTTGTGCAACCTGGTCTAGTGGAAGGTGTCCCTGCCCATGGCAGGGGAGTTGGAACTAGATGGTCTTTAAGGTCCCTTCCAACCCAAACCATTCTATGATTCTACGATTCTATAAGAAGCAGCCCTGACAGCAAGGTCAGAAGCTGTCCCAGGCACCGTTTTACCAAGCTTGACTATAGCTGCAGAGTCAGGGCAAGAAAAAGCATCGCAGTATGGAGGCTGTTTTCTGAAATCACTTCAGAACAGGAACCTTTTAAAGCTCCCCATCAAATGCGATAAAACACCCTGTAAAGCAGCTTTAAAAACAGGGGGAAGGCCAGGGCCAATACATCTCCATCACAGCAGTGACAGCCAAGTGGTGCTTGTCAGGCCTGGGTTCCTTTAAAAATGTGTGCTGAGCCCTTTCGCACTCTTAGTGTGCTGTTTGTTGAAGTACTAAGGAAATGGGAAAGCATCCAGAGAACTGGTTCAACTCAGCTGACACTGTGGAGTTTAAAAAGGGAGCAGGAAGGAGATTGAGGCCTGCAGCACGCCGCTGACCTGCCGCAGTCTGGGGACGCGGTGATGCATCACGCTTGTCCTGCCGGCGCGGCCCCAGGGTCGGAGGTGTCCGGCAGCTGTTGAAAGCAAGGTTGGAATAACATCTGCTCACGGCTGCTATGGCGTTTTTTTGGGTCCTGATGGAAACAGGGAGGGGGATTGTTGCGGTAGCTTTCAGGAAGCTTTTGACTCTGCTGACTACAAGGAGCGAGAGCGCCCCATAACACCACATTTCCCTTGAAGACATGGAAAACTCGTAACAGTGAAATGATTGTAATTTGTCAGGGATGAGTAGAGCTGTGTCCTCTTCCTCTGCACTTCTGCAAGCCTAGCAGATGCTGTGTGTGCATTATTTGTGGGCTGTAATGCCTTTAGTGGTTTAACGCATAACACACGCAGGATGAAGATTGAGGGCCCATCTGCGGTTGCTACAGACATGCTTTGTCATGGCCATTGCTGCAACTTCATTGTTTCTTAATCGGGATTTTTAAAGTCCAGGCAATCCACATCTGCATCCACTGTGTCACCGTCCGAGATTCAAAACTCAGCTCAGAGCTGATTTGGTATAACTGCATATAACCGCTTCTTGTGGTTTAGCATCAAGGGGAGATGATCCTAGAAAATACTTACCTTTTCAGGTAATGTAGAGTTTATTACAGGATCCCTCCCTTTTCCTCTTCCTTTGTATGTGGTTTTGTGTAGACCTTATGAACATACAGAAGTGAAGTAATAAATAAATAATGAAAACTAATAAAGTCAGTCATACACACAAAAATAAAGTAATAAATGAGTTTCAATCTGAAGCCACTTTCAGAATCTTTTGGATAAAAGTGGCTTTCTTAGTTTAGGGTATTGGTCTGCTTTGTAAAGGTGGAACACGGCTTTGTCAGTTCTTCTTTCAATACTCTCTGGAGTAGACTTAGGCTTGGGGTGGACCAAACATGAGGCAAAAGGCTGTCTGCAAATCCAAGGAGGAGCCTGAGCTTTGGGGTTCAGCCCAGTAATTGAATCACCCGGTGTTTATGTTGGATTATCTGTATAATTTCCTTGTTTCTTGATTATTGTTACGTATGCATCAGTTTTATTCTAATTATCTGAAAAGGCCTTTGAATAATTAAGCTTTGAGATACCTGGGAAATATTCCCTCGGCAATCAAAGGTATACACAAAGATGTCATGCATTTTCAATAGTCTTCACTAATTTTAAGTATTCAAATCAGTGACCTCAGACGTGAGTTTACACCTACCTAACAATGACAGCACTGACTTCAAAAGGCAGATGGAAGCTGACATGTGGCTGTTGGACAAATGGCAGTTTCTTTAGCTGCTATTGCATTACTTTTGATCTCCTTTCTGTCACTTCATCGAAATTGCTATGTGGTCATGTAAGCAACACTTAGACTCATTGCCTTGAGTCTCTAGCACAGCACCTCCTCTGACTCCCTGTCCCCTCACACTAAGCAAAAGGTCAGTGCAAACTCTCTTGGCATTTTTTAGTAGATCTGAACTTCTGTGGCTTTTCCTGAGCTCAGTCCAGCTCTGGCCTCATGATGTACCTGAAAATCACATTCTGGTTGTGTCTGAGGGACACACGTCACAACTGGAGTATCAAACCAATTTTTAGCTGGCTTTAAGGTGTGGACAGTCATTAGCAGAGCTGGGAGGCAACACGGGGATCCTCCTATCTACTCACTTCTTGCTTCTAGACATCTGCCTTCCTTCACACATAACTCTGAAACCAATATCCCTGTTTCTTTGCCTGTATTTCATGTGTGGTATTTCGGGGAGAGCTCATTACAGCCAAGCTCAAGTGTAGCCAGTGCTGAGTTACAAGTGCAAACATACCATGAACGTCTGTCTTGCATTAGGATCTTTCCAGAAGGCATTAAAACACAGCCAAGGTGGCTTCACAGGCTCTGCGTTCTCCCAGCACTTGTTGGTTCAACTGCTCTTAAAAAATGTGGGAGTTCGGGAGAGTGTGGATGTCAGCACCAGTAAGGATTTGCAGTGTGTCAAGTAGAGGGAAATAGGCGGGTTATTTCAGAGCCAAGCCAGATCTCCTCTTCGTGCAAGCTCTCAAGTGAAACTTCAGGGAGAGAGATGCAGCGATCTCCCATGGTAGATGGCTCACTGGGGAGCTGCCAGCTGCTATTTCTGAGTCACAATTAGATTACACAATCCTGGAGCCGCGTTGCACATTCATCACCACCTCCTGTCTGCAGCTGAGCTGCGAGGGACCCCTGCCAGCCCAGTGCCGAGACCTCCAGAGCTTGGAGACGGCCCATTGGGAAGGATGGGAGGCAAGTGCAAAACCGGTTGTGTTGCAGGCTGTGTGATGGTTGTGAGGGCTACTGTCTGGACTTTTCCCAAGCTATGGAGCTCATGGGAAACACCTGTGGGAATAGCAGCCATCCTAGATTTGTCAACAAGAAGATGTGTCAAATCAGTGCAATCTGCTTCATAGAATCATAGAATGAATCACAGAATGGTTTGGTGTGGAAGGGACCTTAAAGATCATCCAGTTCCACCCCCCCTGCCATGGGCAGGGACACCTTCCACTAGACCAGGTTGCTCAAAGCCACATCCAGCCTGGCCTTGAAGATATCCAGGGATGGGGCATCCACAGCTTCTCTGGGCAACCTGTCCCAGTGCCTCACCACCCTCTCTGTGAAGAACTTCTTCCTGATATCTAATCTAACCCTCCCCACTTACAATTTAAACCTGTTACCCCTTGTCCTGTCACTACAGGCCCTTGTAAGAAGTCCCCCCCCAGCTTCCTTGTAGCCCCTTCAGGCACTGGAAGGGGCTATAAGGTCTCCCCGGAGCCTTCTCTTCTCCAGGCTGAACCAGCTCAACTCTCTCAGCCTGTCCCCATAGCAGAGGGGCTCCAGCCCTCGGAGCATCTTCGTGGCCTCCTCTGGACTCGCTCCAACCGGTCTATATCCTTCTGATGTTGAGGGCTCCACAGCTGGACGCAGCACTCCAGGTGGGGTCTCACCAGAGCAGAGTACAGGGGCAGAATCCCCTCCCTCGACCTGCTGGCCACGCTTCTCCTGATACAGCCCAGGATACGGTTGGATTTCTGGGCTGCCAGCGCACACTGACGGCATGCAAATGGCAGGGAACGAGCCTGGTGAGTAGGTGACATAGCTTGGCTTGACAAATGGTTCGGTTCACGCTGGTTTTGGCGCATGCTGAGTAGATTAATCCTGAGGGAAACAGCCAGGCTGCTGCAGGTACCTGTCTGCTGCGTACCAACTCCTAGTGGGAACACAAGGGATCCACAGCTGGTCCTTCACACACCTGAAGCCCTTCACTGTATATTTGCTCCTCTCAAACACGTCTAGAACTTCAGTGTGTGGATGTGTTCCTATTGCTCCAACTGACTCACTAATGTGGATGTAGCCGACGGCTCCAACCTTTTTGCAGGGAGTCTCATCTGGGACCTTGGGTTTCAGGCACCCAAGCCTCGCTGTGGGTTTTTGGCACACACTCTGGCAAACTCATCTCTGCTGCCTCTGCGCTCTTCTCTTTGAGCCAGTCCACAAGCAGCTGCTCCAACCACCTTACAGGCACAGGTTGGGTCAGCACTATTGCACTGGTCTGGCATGGCAAATGTGACAGAAAGGATGGAGGAGTACATTACCCATGACTTAGTGTGGGATTTCTGTGTCCTTTTGCTGGAACAGCTTCCAGCTGATCAGCATCAAACTGAATAGTTTCAGAAGATCAAGAGCATCCTTAAGGTTATCACATCAAGGCATTTGATCTTAAGTTCCAAAAGGCCTGATGCCTCAAGCAAAACTCAGCTTCATTTTCTCCATGGTCAAGTGCAGCCTCTGCCTTGCTGTCAGTTTGCATCCAGCGTATTTGAGTATTTGTTCATCAAAACAACTTCTTTACCTTGAGCATGTCAGGACACTGGAATAGGCTGCCCAGGGAGGTTTGGAGTCTCCTTCTCTGGAGATACTCAAAATGTGCCTGGATGCATTCCTTTCCAACCTGCTCTAGGCTTTGGCAGGGGGGTTGGACTACATGATCTCTGAAGGTCTCTTCCAGCCTCTACCATTCTGTGATCTTGTGATCAACATGTTCACCAGTTTTTAGTATGCTGGGGCTGAGTTTCTGCTTTTTGACAGTTCTGCTTAGACTCATGTATGCTCCAGCCCTTTCCTTCTGTGCAGGGATGGGTCTCCTTATTTCCACTGAAAACCTCTACAGTGCACAGTATCCTTTTATTTTGGCACATATCAGGAATTACTTCATAAAAGTCACTGAGGAGGAGAGTTGGAATTATCTTCAGATTTTATAACTTGGCTAAAAAAATCTGGCTGCAAGCTAAAACTTGACACATAAATCGCAGCCAGGAAATAATTTAGTTTCTCTCTTTCCATCAAAACAGCAAACAACTCCTCCCCCTCCCAAACACTTGCAAATTTCTCAATGGAAAAAGGTTATTTTAGGAAGGGATTAAATAAAGAAACATTAGTAAGTGGCTGGATCTCTAGGGTGGGGACTGTATGGAAGGAAAAACACTTGCAATGATGCAATTTTTTATGATTTTTTTGGTGCGTCTTCACTTGAAATGCCTCACAAATATCCTGAGGGAGCAGTGTAGACCACCAGATTGTCTTTCAGCAACAACAGCTGTGATAAGAAGTGTAGGTGCTGTATGCCAGCACAGTGATGTACTTATTAAGCGGATTAAACTGACCAAGGGAGACTGAGTGATCAGTCTGGATGGGAATCAGATCAAAGATACTGGACATATAGTCTTTCCAGCTGAGCTTGTGGTGCAGCTTACATGTATTAACTCTAAAAAACAAGTGGTAGATGGAGACAGGCCTCACATTCCTGCAGGAAAGAGTCTCTACCAATCCCTCCAGGAGCTTAGTTCCGTGTTCTATCTGTGCTCTTCCATGCTAGCTCAAAGAATGAGAGTGCTTCCTTCCCTTCCTGTAAAAACCTTTTGTGTATTCTTCTTCTGGCTTTTCTGCTGGATGATTGGCCCTTAGATCCAGAAGGATAAGAGGTGTTACCATTGGCATGTTGTTGCCCAAATGCTAGCACCCATTTTGCCCCTGTTAGTGAACGGTGCCTAAAGAATGGTTGGTTTTGTAATCCATGTCCCGCTGAGGGTGGTTGCTGGAAGTTGTCCCTTTGGTCATGCTTGAAACCTTTGCTCTTAGGCCTGTAACACCTACCTGCGTGCATCCTCCACTGGGTACGTTTGGAGCTGAGCAGAAGTATAAATGTGTCCATACATGTGATCCATACTCTGTGATCAGTCGGCAGAGTCAGCGGCGGAGTCAGCAATTGTGCACCAAGAAGAGGGCACAGTTGTCCCATCTTGATGACAGATAATGACATGACTCTGTTTAACCAATTAATAAATGGCCCAGGTTTTAACTGGTGAGACATCTTCAGCTCTCCAAAGAAGATAGTTTTTGCTGGTGTTGAAATGACAGTCCACCATTTCTTGGTCCTTTTCAACCTACCAGTCACTTGTACAGTGCCATGCCTTTCATTAAGCTGAGCAGGTCTGTCCTTGTCCTGCAGGGTTTACAAATGAGCATTAAAAATATAGATACAATAGTCATTATTTAATGCCACAGAGATCCCTCTTTTCCCAGAATTATAAACTTCTGAGATTGAAGCCTTGAGTACATCACCTACAGCTCGTTCTCCTGTTCTCAGTATCTGAGGGAATAAGGGTTCAGGATTGTAGCACATTTAACCATGTTACCCTTCTCCTCAGAGAAAACTTCAGCTCTTGGTAAATCATTTAGACACATGGGGAGATTTCCAAAAGTGTCCAATGATTTTAAGTGGGATCTTTGCTCCTCCCAGCTTTGAAAATTCCTCTTGTCTGTCATGAATGAGAAGCCACACACATCCAAATTCCATGGATGTTGGTCACCTGACTAAGCCAAGAATTCATACAGCCCTTCTTGGTTAAAGTAGACTTAAATTCCTTGATCTGTGACACAGAGAGATGCGACTTCTATATTACAAACTTTTAATGATTAAACACATAATTATTGAAAGTTCAACCAGTCATGTATTGCCATTCCAGGCAATTTATCCAAGATTCTTACTGGAAAATAGGTTTCCAGCCTGCTGGAGACAAGGCTGAAGTGCAGTATCTGGCCACGGGTCCTGGAGCCCTACTGCTCCTGTCCCCACACTATCCAGACTTTGAATATATGGACTATAATGGCTCAGAAAACTTCGTAAATCACAGATGTCCTCTAATCCCCATTTTTGGAGATGGGGGATTGAAGTGCAGAGAAACTACTTCTCTCTGGGACTGCTTTTCCCCTAACTGGTCATTGCTCTCTCTGTAGTGGAGAGATATCCAGTTCCCTTCCTCTGATTAGGACATGCATTTTATCTGCCCTCTTTGATTAGGTGTGAAGTGCGCATGTTGCTTAATGAGAACAAGCTGCTCAGATAACGCAGCTCAAAATAATTGTGATGTTGCTCTTCCAAAATTACCATTGCTAAAAGACAAGGACTATGTCCTCATTAAGGGACTAGAGTGAAGTCCAGGTCCTGGCTTCCTCACAATGGTTTTGGGGTTTTTTTTGCCTTTTTTCTGTTGCTATGATGGTAGGCAGTCCTTGTGGGCTTGTCTGGATGTTGCCTGCTGTGGATACTGTGATTGCTACTGCATGAGGGGTGAGGGGCAGTTTAGATCATCTGCCCTTCGGGGCTGTCCAGATCCTGGCTCTTGTTATTGCTGAAGTGATGCAATACAAAGCTGGTTAGCTGGTGACACAGATAACTTCTGTGTCAGAAAAATGTGAGAAAAGCAAAATGAATATCCACAGAAATATTTTGGACAGATAGAGAAAATTAATTTCATCATCAGATTTAAAGCCCTCATACGCATATGCATACACAAACGGTAACACAGACTTCCAAGGGATACACTTGTTACCTGTTCACAAGTATTTGGCCAGGAACAAGAGCAGATTTTACAAGTAAGTGCCCACAACAGCAGGATTTTACAAGGCTTTGCAGACCACAGGGCAGTTATTCGCAAAAGAGCCAAAAAAAATGTGTTACATGCTTGAACCGTAGCTCAGAGGTATCGCCGTGTACTTGCTGTGTGGCACTTGCTATGTAATTATCTCGCTCCACCACAATTATTAATTTAGGATTAAACAGTTGAGAGCCACCATTGTAACATTTACCAGCAAAGGAGTGTGTGCACTGTAATTTAGATGCTTGCAGGGAAGAGTTCACTGCAGGGCATCTGTCAGCCTCCTGGACATTTTGTCCAGTGTGGCTGTGGCTGCAATCCTCCTGCTCCCAAAATCAGGCTGGAGAGAGGGCTCCCGACTTGTGCATATAGGGAGACCTGACTCGTGCTTACCTTAAGACCTTGTTTTCCACGGGTGTTGTAACCAGTCATGTGTGAAAAGCTTTTCCCTGTATAAGGCAGCAAGTTGTGCAGCACATGATGAGAGTTCCTCATGCTTCTGTGGCTGTATGAAGAGCAGCAAAGCAGCAGGGAGGGTCTTTGGCCACTAAATATAGAATCATAGAATCATAGAATCATAGAACGGTTAGGGTTGGAAGGGACCTTAAAGATCATCCAGTCCCAACCCCCCTGCCATGGGCAGGGACACCTTCCACTAGACCAGGTTGCTCAAAGCCACATCCAGCCTGGCCTTGAAGACATCCAGGGATGGAGCATCCACAACATCTCTGGGCAACCTGTTCCAGTGCCTCCCTACCCTCTCTGTGAAGAATTTCTTCCTGACATCTAATCTAACCCTCCCTGATTTCAATTTATACCCATTACCCCTTGTCCTATCACTACAGGCTCTTGTAAAAAGCCCTCTCCCAGCACCCTTGTAGGCCCCCTTCAGGTACTGGAAAGCTGCAATGAGGTCTCCTCGGAGCCTCCTCTTCTCCAGGCTGAACAAGCCCAGTTCTCGCAGCCTTTCATCATAGGAGAGGTGCTCCAGCCCTCTGATCATCTTCGTGGCCCTCCTCTGGACTCGCTCCAACTGGTCTATATCCTTCTGATGTTGAGGGCTCCACAGCTGGGCGCAGCACTCCAGGTGGGGTCTCACCAGAGCAGAGTACAGGGGCAGAATCCCCTCCCTCGACCTGCTGGCCACACCTCTCCGGATACAGCCCAGGATACGGTTGGCCTTCTGGGCTGCCAGCGCACACATATGATATGATGCTGGATTTCAAATATGACCCTGCATTTCCCTGAGAATTTCTACTGAGAATTGAAATACTGGCTTAGGAACAGGAACAATCTGAGGGATTGTGGAACATCAGCTTTTGACTGCTATGGAAACAGCCATTAATGCCCCAAATGCTTAGGGCTATTTGAGCCCAGGCAAGCAAGAGGGTGGTCCCCTAAACACTACGTCTCTTCACCTTGAAGACTGGATGTTTGCCAAACCCTGCCATGCTCAGAATAATTTGTTGCCCACTTATCGCATCCAGGGTGGTCTGAGACCCCTTTAGGATTTACAGCCCACGCAGTGGCCAGAGCTGCCTGGTGGGACGGGAATATCTGTGAGTAGCAGTGAGCTCCCATCAGGCAGATGTTAGTGCTTGGAGCTTTTTATTCAGAGCTGCTGATTAGCCTCTCAGGAATTTTGTTCCTTTCTCAGAGTGCTGATGTTAGCCAGAGAATGCCTGCACTTTGCAGATGTTTGCTTTTCTATCCCTTTGTCTTTGCATCTTCACCCTCACCACAGCTTTCCCACTTCACGGCTGTGGCAACCTGTGGCACTTCGGTGCCTGAACGAGGGCTGAACCTGGTCCTCTGCTCGTCACCTCCAGCTCAGTCCCCCTTCCCAAGGTTGCCCGTGTGGGGCACAGCAGCTTCTTCCCAAGGTGTCGTCTTTGCTCCAGGCTTGCAAAGCAGCACGGGAGCAGATGAAGATGAAGTTGTCCTTCATCAAGGCCCTGTGCTTCATCCAGTCTGACTTCAGTGCCACTGCCATCATTTCCCTCAAGGTACCTCATCTCTTATTGCTTGCGGGACAAGGCTTCACTAGAGCCTCTTGTCCTGCTCCTGTCGTGGCAGGGGTGTCTCCAGCTGCGTGCGCAAGCACAGTGTTGGAATGGTTTCCATACTACTCAGCTCTGGTTTAGTGCCTGCTTCCCTGCTCTAAATTAGTTTCTCTGACTCATCCTCCAGGGTAATTTCTGTCTCTCCATTGGCTGTAGAAAGAGCTCAGAAAATCAATGTTTCCTATGCAGGATTTAGCTGAGATACGTTAAGCAGGGTCGTGCAAAGACTACCCCAAGGGACTCACCAAGCACAGATAAATACAGGCCTGACTATGCCCTTTTCACTCCTTCTGCTTTTCTGCACCCAAGTGGACTTGATGAAGTAAAAGGCTCCAGCAGTTCCTACAGATGCTCAGGAGAGATGCAGACACCTCCCTTCTCCGCGGCACGGAGGGCACATGCATTTGCTCTTTGAAACCCAGGAGCTGTGCACAGCAGCAGTGCACACTCGGGGCTTCCAGCCAAGCCTGCAACCAAAGAAATCCTACGTGTTTGTAAAGATAGCTGAGCTGTAGTAGCTCATGTGAAGTATGAAGCCAAGATGTCCAGAGTGAAGGGATTTATAGGGCAACATGACTTTTACAGGCATTGTGTTACCTTTAAACATTTGCTTTTCTCAGCACGGGTTCTCCTCCTGTGCATGAAACTTCCCCTAGGTATGATGTATTTGCTGGGGAGCAGACGTGGACGGCACTTAACAGTAAATGTCCCTGTTTCTGGTCTTGAGAGGCAGCATTTAATGCACTGCAGTCACGCTGTGGCCATTTGCCAACACCCATCCACAGCCTTCTGAGATTCGCTCTGCTCCTCTCTTTCCTCATGTTGACTTAGAGGTGGCAGAGAAACAAAGTTTTTTTCATATATTTTATTATATATTTACTGATCCCAGTCCTTCCTTTCTCTTCTTGGCAGCAGATGATGGGGACAATGAGCGTTTGCACTCTGAACCTGCTGAGGGGTACATAGAGGTCTGGTATTGCCCTACTCATGGGAGATTTTGAATTCATTAAGCCCTTAATCAACCTTGTTTCACCGTTTCCATGGCCCCCTCATCCTCCCACAGCCCACATCTCCCACCTGCTATTTTGTACTCCTAGCAGCTATGTTTAACCTAAACCTCAGCATCCAGACAGCACCTTCCATACTGGAGCATCAATCCCTTCCAGGGAACTCCTGTGAGTTGTAATGCATTAGGCTGAAGTAAACCATTGTCGTGGTTTAACACCAGCCAGCAAAATACCACGTAGCTGCTCGCTTAAAGTAAACACCACAAATTACTTATAACCCTGTTTTAAACGAATATTGTTCTCATGCAAATTAATTTCAGTAAAGATAAATGTGTTTCTTCACCAGCTGATGCTGGTTCTCAGCTTCAGCTGCATCTGGGGATGGTGTTCTTGAATATATTGTACTTCCCTCACTGCTACCCTGCTATAGGGTGTATCCTGTCTGTTTAGCAGGACCATTAAATTAGAGGAAGTTTCTAGGAGCTGTTGTAACACAAAGTAGAGGTCAACTCATTCAAAAATCAACAGTGACATTTCAATAAACAGGAGCAAAGTATAAGATGCCGTGTTGCTCTGATCAGCAGTTTCTCATTTCCCTGTGTTCCCATCAGTTAGAGGGAAGGACACAATACATTGTTTCTGGATCTTGCTGCTTTTATCCTTTCCTTGGTATTTAATTAATTTGCTCTGTGTATGCGTGGGGGGAATGGTGACCTAATCCTATTGAAATACAAGCCAAGGAAAACAAGTTTAGATGGAGACATGGTCACACAGCAACTTTCAGTTGGGGAACAATACACTTGAGGTAAGGTATATTGGCAAAGTACTTTCAGGCATATCAGACCTAATTAGTTTTATTGTAATAATAATAATGCTAAGTGGGAAAAAAGCTGAGTTGGAAATTAAAGTGGATAGCAAGTTTTGGAAAGATTGGTAGCTGTGGAAATGGAAACTTTCTGTACACATTACAGAAAAAAAAGCCTCTTATAGAGACTTTGAAGCTCAGCTGAAACTGCAACCCTAGCTCTGAGACAGAAATGAAACAAAAAAAAAAAAAAAAGAAAAAATCAGTAACTGGGTCATTTTCAGCACTCAGGCAGAGCAAAATGCAGAGATCTATGAAGCAGACTGCCTTGTAAGGTAGACTTAAAGCCACGTTTGATCTCAGCACCTAAATCGCTTCTAGCAACAGGGATTTTGGTTTTCCTTATTGAAAACATTTTCCTTTAAGCTCAGCATAGTTGAGCTGGGTAATGCACTTTAACATTCAGTGTCATTTACTTACAAATAAGAACCTTAACCCATGCCTGCACTGTGTACTCTCCAGGAACAGGACAGAGGTGTATCAGGAATGTCTAACACCCATGCATGGTACCTAGAAGGAACCAGAGCAGACACTGCATTGCCTTGGAGTGTATTTGCAATGTATATTTTGCAAATAGTTGTGTGGGAAAGTCTATGAGCTCTCTGCCCTTGCCATGAGCTCTGGCAGCCCGAGTAATAGGGGTGGGGAGCCAGGAGCAGTGTCCTGGCTGCTGTCTCTGCGTTTGCACGCTATGGAGGTGTGTGCTGCCCCACGGATCGCTGTTTCACTGACCACCCTGGGTATTTTCAGTGGAGGGAGTCAGAGGGGTGACATGGCTTTCAGCAAAGAGACTGTCAGGGTGGCACTGCCTGTGTCTGGGGGCTAAACTCTTGGGACGGCTGCAAGACCCTCTGCTTTCCCCAGCCCTGACTCATGTCAGAGGGTGCACATTGCCCATACTTGAGCCGGAAGTAGTGCCGAAGGCTGGGAAGCTCTTGGAAATGTGGAAAGCACAAGGTTTGGAGCTGGTGGGGCTGAGCACCGAGCCCAACACTCAGCAGCTGCAGCCAGGCGAGGAGGAGGACGGCTGCTCCTGCTAAACCACTTAGACGTGAGACTTCACTGCCGCTCCCTTCCCAGACCCACCACTGCATTCCTGTGGCATCTTGGTCGAATCGCTCGGAGGAACATTTTCAAAGGAAACAAGGCAAGAGCGGAGCCCCTCTGCCTCGGAACAACTGGGAAAAGCAGCTGGCTGGCTCTTGGTGTGCCTCCCTTGCTGCCTGCGTGGTCAGTGAGGAGAGAAAAGGGACTTGGAGATGCCCCAGCGTGAGGTCCTACCCTCTTGATTTATTTTTCTCTTCCTGGAGACCTTCTGTCTCCTACTGCCTGGACAGGGAATTTAGGGATTTACTGTCAGGACTGACTTATCTGCTCACTTGGCACAAGTGAGGTGCCTGTGGTAGGCAGCCTGGCTCATACCCTACACCTTTTTTTTCCCTTTCCTGTCTTCCTGATTAGCGTGGTTTCTATTCTCGTTAAACCATCGCCTTTTTTCTTTTGCAAGTATAGGGAATAAGGTGTCGATCCCTTCCTGGGTACTGGCAGTGACCAATCCAAGTACCGTGGAGACACATTTCCCCTCCATCCCCAATCCTGGCAGAAAGGACCGGGTGTGACTGTCACCTGCTATCTTTGCACCCTCCCGCATCAGCACAATGTCAGGCTTCAGGGCTCAAAGAGTTTGGGGAAAGCAATGCCCCAGGACATGCTCTAGGTGTGGTTTTGGGCCAGGGACCTCTCTCCAGGTACTTCCAGGTTTGAGAGTCTATTCACCAGCCCTCAAGAGCTTTCTAATTCCTCTATATCCTCTAAAAACACCCTCAGCCTGAAGGAAGGGTGCAAGGGCTGTGAGTTGGAAGGCAAAGTGTAGGGTTTTAAGTGATGCCTGCAACATCCACTGCAGATGAGAGCCACCAGCAGTTCAGCCACCTTTCCAGAGAGGATAGTCTGGTTTTTCGTACTTAATCAGAAGGAAGTATATATTTTTTTAAATTCTGTTGTTGAGCCTAAGATAATTATTAAAAAAAAAAAAAAAAGAGAAGCAAAAGAATAGGTTGTGAGTGTTTTGTCTTGTAAAAAACACTCTTCCCTGTGAGTAAACCAACCTCGGTGCTGAGTTGGTGGAGCTGCTGGCACTCGAGCCTTACGTCACAGCTTGTAAACACCGTTCTCATTTTCCAGGTACATGGGCCCTTCTCAGCCTCTCAGAGGGACATCAGGGCCAAGTATCACCCAAGAGACCTGCCAAGACACTGTCCAAGAGCTGTCCCTGGCAGGCCCTCCAATAGTTCTTGGGATGGTTTTCCACCAAGCAGTGGTTTGATGCAGATCAGAACAAACAAGGCTGTTTTTAAAGACTCCCAATTGTCCATGGACATGGATTTGGGTCTTTTTCCAGGGCAAGGTTCTCCAAACTCCAAGAAAAATATCTGTATGATGCCCTTGCAGCCTCACCCGGGTAGTCAGTGATGCCAGCTGCCATTTCATGGGGGACAGGATGGGATCCATCTCAGACTGAGCTAGTTATCCAGGCAATGAAGAGGGGTCCCCAGAGGTGGTCTACCTTAGGATGTGTCTAAGGTAGGGAAGAAGCCTCCTCTTGGATGTGCCCATTCCTCTCCAGTAATGATTGGGAAAGGTGTGGCTACTTGGCTTGACTGCTGCCTTGAATCATAGAATCACAGA
>NW_010265860.1:0-4732 GCF_000690775.1 Eurypyga helias
GGTTGTTGGGGAGAAGGAGCCGAGGTTGGGGGGCTGTGGGGTATGGAGTAGGGCTTTGGGATGCTGCGGAGACTGGAGCACGGCTTTAGGGTGCTGTGGGACCATGCAGATGGGTTTTGGGGTACGGACCTCAGGAGGACCTGGAGCCAGGTTTTGGGGTGTTGGGGGAGGATCGAGCAGGGCTTTGGAGTGCTGGGGACATCCAGGGTAGGGTTTTGGGGTACGGGCAGGGTCCTGAGCAGGGCTTTGGGGTGCTGGGGGCGGGGCAGCTGGGCTAAAGGAGGCAGGGGCCATGCTGCAGGCCTGGCAGCACATGCTGTTTTCTACATCTCATCAGAGCACAGCAGATGCAGGGATCAGGTTTATTAGTCTTCAGAAACATCAGTCAACTAATAAAGCCTTTTTCCCCAAAAAGGGACTTACTCACATAGACAGTCTGACGGTGTTGTGCAGCTCCCACGTGATACCCCCCTCTCCTTGGCCCGATAAACCCCCTGCCCTTCCTCCCTGTGGTGCCTCACCAGGAGCAAGGGCAGCTGATGGCTGCTTCCCCCAGGGACACACCCACCAGCACCCAAACCTCACTTCCCTGATAACTGGAAACAAATCCAGTAATTTGGAGCCTCTGCACTTCCCTCGCTCCTCCCCGTGCAAAGGCCGGTTCCAGCAGCCTTCATCCTCCCCTTGCCGGCAGCTGCTCCGGGAACAACTTCACAGCAAGTTGCTTCTGCCTTTGCTGCGCGCTCGGATGCACACTTCCACAACCACAACCAGCTCCTTTTGGCACTGACAGAAGTAAGAGACTCCATTTCCGTAAAAAAATCTTTTATTGAGATGTTCCCTTCCAGAATATGCACCCCAGGTATGTGCTAGGAGAGGAAAAAGAGGAAAAAAAAGAGGAAAAAGAAGTAGAAGGCAGGCCTTTGTTGTTGATCTCTGTCAACTCCGTCCTGTTACTGACCGTATGCCAGCAGGAACTAGCCAGCAGAAAATCTTTGTTGATCCAGTTCTTTTCAGGAGTTGGGGTTCTGTGCGTGAAAAGCCACCGTGCTGTGAAAGCATGAGGGCAGGGTGGCGCTGTGGGTAGGTCTGCTCCAGGTTTTGGTGAAAATGACATACTGTTCCTTAGAAGTGCTAGTTTAAAACTGCACACCAGCGAAACTCATGGGTTTTCTGTAAACATACCTAAAACTTCTCTAGGGTTTCCTTCAGCAGACCTTGGTTAAGCTCAAATATTGGGTTTATCCATCTTCCAAAAGATCAGTCAAATAAGAAAGCATTTTTTCCCAAAAAAGAGCTTATTCCAACAGATACTTTGTGGAGAAGGGAGAGGCATCAAAACTAACAGGTCCAGCATGAAAGAACAAACCTGTCCGAGCACAGCTTGTTTCAACCCATCTTCCTTGAAGGAGATACTTTAAAACAACAGGCCTGAGGCTTTCCTTCCTAAGGAATGTCCTGCCCTCGCTGCCCTCCTGGAGCTGCAGCTCTGCAATGACTCTGGAAGGCTGAAGAGTGGCCTCTGATGTACTTAGTCCATTTCAACTGGAAAAATCCCCACCAAGCTCCATCACTCTATTCTTCCACATTTAAACCCGCGGCAGTCACCACCCTGCCTGCAGGAACTGTGGCTCTGCAGAGGAGGGGAGTCCATCTGAGCCACTGGTGCCTCTTCATAGAGACCCGTTTTCATCCTGATACACATTTTAGCCATTAATTTAGTTTCAGATTTTTAATAAAATTCCTCTTGGTCTCCCAGGGCTTTACAGAGACAAAACATGCACTTCTGGTATTTCGTTTACATTTTAAGTGCTGTGGAGTTTAATGACTTATGTTGATTTGGGGGAGAGTCAGCTGAGTAGACACTAGTCCTTGTACAGTTGTACTGTATCGCTGCACACGACAGGTAAGGTTGAAAGACACCTGATCGCTGCCACAGTTACAGCTGGAAGGCACAGCCAGAAGGCAAGGAAATGAAAGAAAAAAAAAAAAGTCACTTAGATAAAAAGCTTAAACATTCAGCTTCCAAGCCTCCTGACATCATCCTGTAGATTCTAAACCCCAAAGGGTTAATGATGCATTTGATTCAGCCCCAGACTTGGTTTAACAAGCTTATTCAGCAGTCTCCCAAGTTCTCCTGGATAGCTTCTGCACTGAACATCCCACATTTCTTTCTTCCTCTATTTCAGAGTCAACCAACCCAGCATAAAAAGCTCAGTCCGTCCACTGCCCGTTCACAACACGGGGAGGGTGCCAAGCCCCCGCGCACGGGGAGGAGTGGTCCTTCCATGAGAAAAGCTGAAGCAGAAGTCCTTTATGTACAGGTTAAAGCCAAAAAGGGATGGGCTCCAGAGGGACAGGACAAAGCTCTACTGGAAACAAGAGGGGACACAGCAAGGGTGATTTACAGCGTTTATAACCCTCTGAGCAACACCCAACCCCTGCACACATCTCATCACCCAGCTCAGTTGTCCACCTCTTCCTCATCATTTTGCTCGTCTTCCTCCATCCTTTCGTCATCATCATCATTCTCTTCCTCTCGGCTCTTATCTTGCTCCTCTGAGTCTGCCTTCTTGTCTTTATCTTTCCTTGCTTCTTTCTTTCCTTTCTGTTCACGCCTGTAAACTAAAAAGGAAAGAGACGACGCTGAAAACTTGGAAGCCAACGTTTCCACAGCATGAACGATACAGCAGCTGAAGTCCAACGTCCACTTGCTCCCAGGCAAGGCAAGCAGTGAACTCATAGCAGCAACTCACCCCACTGTTTGAGCTGTGCTGACCAGCTCCATGGGAAATCAGGTTAAGTTTCAGCAGAAAAGTGCTGAAAAGGACGCAGGAGTTCACATTTACAGGCAGCACCTAAGGCTTTCCTTAGAGAAACATAATAGGGGACTGATAGCAGATGAGACTTTCTCAATCCTCATCAGTTGTGAAATAGTGTTATCCCAGTCCTGTTAAGGTGCACATTATTTATTCCCCAGGCAAACTGCAGTGTAGGCTGCTGGGCAAAGAGAAGAGAAACAAGACAGGCAAGTAAGTGTTGCTTGTCCAGTGTTCGAGGAAAACAGGACTTGGTGCTGCTTATACTCCCTCAACGTGAACTGAGGACGATACCTTCCAGTGATTCTTTCAAAGGGGCTACAAATCGCTGAAACTCCATTTCCTCCATGGCAGAGAGAACATCGCCAGCATTCAGCGTTTTCCTCTTCCCCTTCATGGCAAAGTTATTTGCACTAGTCAAAAACAAGAAGGAAAATTGGTACTGTCATCGATTTAGTCTTATTAAAGTCACAAGCAACTTAAAAAAAAAAAAGAAGCAAGCTCCTAAACATTCAGGTTTTCTTAAAATCACTTACTATCAGTAGCTTAAGATAGCTTGTTGTTTCTATTGGCTGGCTGTGCTTTCATCTACGAGACTTGCTTTCCCACAACATTTGTTTCCTGCTTGCATGGCCCTCTTCTACAACCATGGGAAGCAGAAAGTCTGAACATTGGCTGTAGGGTGACAATTCCACAAAATCGTGCACCAGAGTTAAGTGACTGTCTGCACAGCATGTTCTGAGCCACCCCAAAGATGTTACTGTGCCCCCCATACCAGCTACAAGGCTGATTTAATTTGGCTCACGCTTGCCCTAATGCAGCCATGTGGCAAGTAGCTTGGAAAGTGAGCAAACAGCTCCTGCCTTTGCCAGGAAAAGCCACAGAGCCACATTCTAAGGCTGATGGCAGTTTGGGACCCCCCTTGGCCTGGTGGGGTTGGGGCATCTCTGGGTACAGAGCCAAGCTGCCTTCCTCATGGGTTGCTAAGGGCAGTCCCAACACAGCTGCTGCAGTCTGGTAGACTAGGCTGCTCCAAAGATTGTTTTATTTATGTTAACACGCAGTACCAAAACAAACACTGGCAAAAAAATTTCCAGCCAGCCAGCAGAGAGGTGAATTATAGGTCAACTGCACCGGTTATTTGACTCAACAAATTCTTACCACGATGTTGCATAAAGCACAAACACACTTGCCGCTCGAGATATCGCGCTCCGAGCTTCTTTGGAAATATTTACTCCGTCAGGAAGCTGAAAAATAAATTCAACTTTTATCAGCAGCTCCTATAAATGACTTAAACTTCATAATTCACGTGTCAGTTCTGTAAAGGCATTCAGAGGGCTCGGTACAACTGGAAACAAAACCTTGATCTCAGATGCTATCCCAGACTTTCAGCCAGCTGAAAGCCAACTGCAGTTTCGCTGCGTTCTCTCAAATCCCGTAAGCTACGCAGAAGCACAATAGAGAGTGGGGAAGCACTGGGACAGGTTGCCCAGAGAAGCTGTGGATGCCCCATCCCTGGAAGTGTCCAAGGCCAGGCTGGATGAGGCTTGGAGCAACCTGGTCTAGTGGAAAGTGTCCCTGCCCAGGGCAGGGGGTTGGAACTGGATGGTCTTTAAGGTCCCTTCCAACCCAAACCAGTCTGTGATTCTATGATTCACGGTGACTTCTGGATCAGTGGTGGATCTGGACACCGTCTCTGGCCAATTAATCCGACTATCAAATCCCTGACACGACCAACCACCCAGCCATGTCCAGACCCATTCAGACACGTCTCACGGCTCAAGGCCAATCATTAAATTAACATCTGGGCATCAGTCAAGACTTTTACACAGCGAAGGAAGCGCTCCTGCTCCTTTCGCCGGGGGCGCCGGTTCAGGCCGCCGCAGTCCCACGGCGAGAGCCCGCCCGCCCTG
>NW_010265861.1:0-5365 GCF_000690775.1 Eurypyga helias
CTTCCAACCCAAACTATTCTATGTTATTTTTTCTATGATATTCTATGACTAGTCAGAATAACCGTGCTTAGGATATGCTGCTAATACGAACGGCAACAGAAGTACAAGCTGTTGCCGCATGGTGGCAGCCACGAAGTATTTTCTGCTCGGAATTACCAAAGTTCTGCTCACATTTTACCCTTAACCTAGAGCCGCACTGGCTTATCGGGTTGTTTTCGGTAGTGCACTGAAGGTTAAAACTGATGAGCAGTTGAAAATCAAACTGGGGTTTGGTAGTGTATTTTTTCTGCCCCAAGAAAGCCTAAACTTGTTTGTCAAATCAGATGGGAAAGAAAGCTCTTTTTTTATTTTCACGTGGCGGATATAGAACTGTGTTATGGCAACTGGACAGGTAACAAAACAATTACTTTTATTATGCTATTCAACCTTTTTTTTAACTTTTTCTTATTTATGTACAATTGCAATTTGAAGTAACGTAAAATATAGATTTCAGTTCATCCTAACATATAGTAAAAATGAAATTTAAAAAAAAATCCAGTAATTATATATTGCAACAGCCACATCTCTTCTCTGCAAAGTATTGTAAAAGGATCAGAGAATGATTACCAGAACAAACCATAGGAATGCTCTTCTGAGTAGAGGAGATGAAAACTGCAAAGAGACTAGTTCAGAAGGGAAAATTTAAAAGGGAAAAAATCCACCATGCTTTTGCAAAAATCAAAGGTACAAATGGAGCATCTTTTATGTGATTACAGTGTGGAAATCAAGAATTCTGTTTTTCATATTTTTTTTTTTAGTTGTGTTTATCTGGATTGTCTAGATAAATATGGTTTATAAGACAAGTTATGACCTAATAACGAGAGTTGCAAGTGTTACTAAGCTTAGGTTAAAGTTTTTGACAGTTTAAACAAATTCTTTTGTCAGTTCAAGAGAGTTACACAAGAGTTGAGCAATTCCTGGCTGGCTATTACAGGAGTCAGCTTCTGAAGCCTTTTTTGTCAAGCAGGATATTGAACTAGGTAGACCTCTGATTTGATCCAGTTTGTTCCTTCCTGGATTTAAAAAAAAAATAAAAATAAAAAAGGCACCAAACAAACCCCAGTGTTGTGCAAAACTTTTAAGTCAAGCTGCAGTTGTACATCTAGTATGTACTCATGGAAAATCAAAGTGTTGTTTTAATCTCTGCCTGGCTTTCTTTTTAAGGTTTTACAGATGTTTATCTCCTGAAATATGAAAGCCTTAATTTAGCAGCTGGACAAGACTTGTCAATTGTGACTATAAACAGGTTTAGTGCCCTTCTTTATTGGGAGTTGGGACTGTTAGGACTGTTGGGATCTTCTGTTCCAGTAGAACAAGATAACTGCTTTCAGGACGACCAACTGAGAGTTTTCCTTGCGCTAGCACTCTTAACCTTGCCTTTCGCATTATCAGCCATCAACTCTAAGTTCGAAGAGACTACGTGAAATAAATTCATGCTACTGTGATTACAAAGAATGTAAAACTCGAGGATACAGTTTAGACATTGATGTGAACTAAAATTTATGACTGCTGAATTTAATCTTATGCCACATGGTAGCATTATTAATACAAATTTCTCTACTATGTAAAGGGTTTCAATTCTCTCACTTCTGAAATACTGAAAAAATTGACTCAAAATTTATTCTTCCTTGACTCGTCTTAAGCTTTGTACTTTGATTAACTGATTTTTCTGTTTATAATCTCCCTTGGGAAGGTTAAGGACCCTAAATCCAAAATATTTACAGCCTAGATATGAGAATGAACTCATAATTTATTTATTAAGTTTGAGTCTGTCCTTCTGTGACCTACAGGCAAACTTAGAAGGCCAGGAAGCAGGACAGAAACTACCCAGAAGGACAATTTTGGCATGCTGTGTAAGTACTGGCATAGAGAAGAACTGATTCCTTTGACATGGTTCTGATTTTCTTGGTGTGATATGCTTTACGCTGCAGTAGTACTTGCCCCAGTTCAGTGGTGTCTATAACCATGTGTCCGTGCTTATCTCTCTTCACTGAAAAAAGACAGCTTGCTATCAATTTCCAAGTACGTAGAATCAGGTTCTTGAAGAGGTGACCCAAGTACATATGAAGCAGTTTGTTAATTTAAGTCAGAGTTTATCACTTTATTCTGTGTGTAAATTAACTACTCTTGAGAGAGAAACCTCTCTGCAGACAGAAAAAATGTACTGGTGGAGGAGAAGACATTAAAGTGGTCGCTATGTGCGGTGGGTACAGGACTACAGGCCTGATCAGTTGGGAGGAAAAATGGGGTATCATTGCCAGAATTTAAGTTGTGCTGAAAAATTATTATATCAAGCAAATGGATATCATAAACGTCAAAATATCTTGAAATGTGCCCATTCTTTTTTCTTAAGGCGATAATAAGTAACCCTCTCAGTGTCTGGAAAGTAAGATTTACTGTAACGTTTGGCTTTCCAGCTGGCATGTAGTAGTTACTCCTGAGGATCACGTGGTGATGGGTTTTCTCTATTTCGCTGCAGGCCAGATGCGACAGAGTCCTTCCCCCTGCACGTCAGAGAGGAGCAAGGCTTTGATGGTGTCGCTGAGTGCACCTGGGTGTGGGAGGCAGCCGTGGTAGCTAAGGAGAATAGCTAAGGAGAAGTGGTTTGTTAGGTGGAGATGGGGAGAATCAGATGCTCTAGCACATCTGATTGAGGACAATTAGCAGATTGAGGACAATTAGCAGATGTTAAAATGTCACTTGTTTCTGACTTAATTTCCTAATGTTTTCTTTGTAAAAATTGATGTTACTGGAGTGATGCTTCCTCTTGTGATTTCCTGAAGTACACTCACATTTACTTATGAGATGGTTTTCTAAGCATATCTATGTATATATTACCCTGAAGGTTTTGCAGGCTTTAGTGTGTAAATTTCCAGTTGGCAGAAAAGACACGTCAGGGGTAGGAAGACACTAAAACAAAGATGGCAAACCCGAATAACTCTTACTCAGTTGTAGCCGAAAGGTTCGTACTACCACAAATGAACTAGTGAAAATCTCAGTTCCTGTCAGCGAAGAGGGATGTTCCTCCTTTGCCCTTTTTCCTCCAGCCAAAACAAGTGTCAGCTCCTGATAACACATGCGTGTTGCTACCTCCTCTGGGAGAGAAGCAACAAAATGAGTATGTGGAATGCACCTAGAAAAGAAGACCCCTCATGGCAGTTGAGCAAAATCAATCTTGAACATGGGATAAACTAATTTTGGTGATGTTAACATGCAAAATATTGCAGCTGAAAGGCACAGTTTAGTACAAATTACCAGGAGCAGTACAGTGATGCTCTGCAATTCCTGGTTAAGGCTCTGCCTTCCAGGTTGTGTCATACATGCCATGAAGATGGTACTTGGTTTGCTCTTTTATTGCACTGATTTCACTTACCTTTTAAAAGGAGGCCAGTAAATACTTTTTTTTTTCCCCTCCTAGACAGAGTTGCTTCAGTTTAGCATAGCTCGCTTCCTTTAGTTGTCTAGCTGTGTCAGTGCTTCCAGCAGCGCTCGGTAGCCCGAGTCTGACATTTCAAAACATATATGTATTTCTATCCCCTGAAGTTAAACCAGTGTGACAGAATAAATTCTGTCCTCAGTTACACTGTGCAGTTCCTTATTTTAGATTGGCAGCGTTTCTCTGACCAACAACAAGGAACTATGTGTCTTCTGTCGTTCGATATCATCTGTTGTGTAACTTCAGTGGAATTCGACCAGGCTGAATTGATGGATTGCTCCGACACCGGCCTTATGCTTTTTGTAGCTAGTAAGGTAAATGAAGCTGTTCACCGTGGTTATGTGATGATAAAGCGCTTCAATGTGAACATAAGCCACAACTGTAGGCAATGCAGACTATGCACACACGCTAAACAAGATCCAGGATGGTCAGCCACAAGGAGGTCAGGCTGCGCTGAAGTACAACTTCTGCATTCTCAGGGAACTCAGCTGTCCTCGTGCCAGCAGTTTTGTGTTTGAAAACAAAAAAATAAACATCAGGTACCAAAAGGATCATGTTTCTAATGCAACTTCCAGTCCTGAGAATCTAAAAATGAAGAAAGAAGGGTACTCCAGCATCTCTTCCAGTTGTGCCTTTTGGCGTGGTGTGGACATCAGCCTGATGGTTCAGGGTTGATCTGAGTCTCTTGAGGCAACACTGTCACTGTTTTTGTTATCTGCAGACAGCCTAGAAAAGGAATTGCTTTGTCCCACGGCGTTCTCTTGCTTTCTAGCTGAAAACACTCATTGGATCGGGAATTATGTCAGTTCCCCCAAGAGATGGTTTTATTGGTTAAAACTCAGACAGCGCTGTGCTTCATTTGTTCATGAAGCACTAGGAGAGCTGGACACAAAAGCCAGTACTCAACACATAAAGTTTTCCTGAGTGCTTCTACTATTTGTCTTTCCTCACTTGTGGAGAGCCACTGAGTGTGTCCTGGTTTTTCAACAGCTTTATCGATAACAGCTTACTCAAAATTACTGTTTTGGTTTGGTGGTCGTGCTTATGTTAGATGAAGAAATAGTGACATACTAAAGATTTTGAGAATAAAATAACTTCAACTTCATGAGTAAGCCTCTCCAAAATGTACTTTTCTTGGGGGTATGGCATTTTGGGTTTTGTCTAAGTTTAGAAATCTTTCCTGAAGAGAAATGTACCTCGGAATAATATGCACAGGCAACCTGCACGTTGCTGCGTAGCTGGTACCTCGCTTTGATGAGCGGCAATGCAGAACCCTTGGCCAATGTTTATGGAACGCTGAGAAGTTGCAAACTGCGGTACATCAGTTGCTGCCTCATACCTCAGTGCCTCTACCACCTCTGGCTGTGAGGCCATGCACAAGTAATACAGAAAAGGAATTTGAGTCCTGCGGTACATCAGTTGCTGCCTCATACCTCAGTGCCTCTCTACCACCTCTGGCTGTGAGAGGCTATGCACAAGTAATACAGAAAAGGAATTTGAGTCATCCTGAGGATGCTTACGATCCATTTTATTCAAATTGCACAGACACAGTTGATGGCTTTATCTTAGGGGTGTAAATGCAGGCAGGATTACAAAAATCCTTCTCTTGGTAGGACTGAGGTGTTAGTCTTGTGGCTCCATAAAAACTCCCTGTACAGCAGCGCTGGAGAATTTGGGGGGGAGGGGAGGGGTTAGGAGAGATAAAATAAGGAAATAGCTTCTAGAAGAGAACTGAATGCTCTCTGTGCCTCGTAATTGAAGACACACGTGCAAAACATTATTCCTTCTACTGCTTTGTAAAACAGCATCAAAAGCAGTAAGGGAAAATGTAAAATGCATAATATCATGTTTTATTGATAAATAATAAATTACAATTACTATTTAGATAGT
>NW_010265861.1:5410-6890 GCF_000690775.1 Eurypyga helias
TAAATTGCAATTGTCATATAATGTGATCTGATTTAATGTGGGTTTTGTAGTTTTTTTCTTTTTTGATCTGCGTCTTTGTAATTTATCCAGTGAAGTGAATGCAAAACGCTATTTGACAGCTGCTGATCCCAACGTAGCTGTCTGTTTCCTTACAACGAATGAGAGTGGGATTGGCACTGAAAAAAACCCCAGGAGGGTAGAAGGACAAAGCCTGAGAGACAGAGAGATCAGACATTAGAAAGGTCAGGAAAAGTAACTAAATGCCAAGTAGTGAAGAGCTCCGAGAGGCATGCTCTGAGCAATGTTTACCTGTCTCATTAATAGCCTACTAACATATTCTGAATGACTGGAAATCTCAGCTGAAGTTTATATAAAGTACAAGGTGCAATGGGCAGTGGCAAAAACCAAAGCAGCCTTTGTGACTGTCAAGCATTTTCACAGCCAGCCTCTCTGTGAGGTTCCAGCCCTCTCCACAGTATGCTGGTGACTTTTGTGAATCCCTGCTACTGTTTTCAGCATGAGATCTGACAAGCCTAAGGGCTGAATGATAGTGAAGAGTTCCTTTTTGTTTCCTGCAACCAACCACACAAAAAAAAGAAGTTTCAGTGATTTTTTTTCACTGAAATTTTCCAACTTCTCATTGAGACTTGCACCCCTCGGAGAAACTTTGGTAGCTGGCAAACTTACTGACGGGGTGGGAGCTCCTTAAAGAGCTTGATGAAGAACCATCCCTTCTCCAAGGCGGCAACACTGAGCTGAAAATACACGTGATGTGCCAGGCCAGGCATCCTCTTAGCAGACCGCAAGCCCCTGCAGACAGCCCCCCAAACCTATTCAGGTCTCCATCAGCTGACACTGCATCGAGCAGCTTTTCCATGGATCGAGGGGCGAGAGGAGGAAGGAAGGAGCAAGGGCTTGTCCAGCTGATGCCAGCCCACGATGTTAACTCGAGGCGTTTTCAGTTCTCTCAAAATAGCTGACAACAGCTTATTCTGGCCGCTTGCTGTGTAACGGGGGTGTTTTTGACTGACAGGGTAGATACTGCTCTAATGGTCAATGAGAGTCTTGCTGTGACTGTACAAAAGAGAAAATACTTCCCCCTCCAACCCGTAAAAATAGTTGCCACAAACCACATAGAAAGAGGTACCAAATTACCGTTAAGACTGCAACACCAAACCCTGGAGCGTTAGGGGATGGGCCTGTGGTCGCCCTAATAAAATACTCTGCCCCGGCTGTACCTGCCCTGTGAGGCGGCCTGCTCGCTCCTCCGAGGGTAACCCTCCGGTGGCCTGGCGCGCTGCACCGCTGGCTCACAACGTTCTCGGGATGTTTACAGGGACGGGAGACTCCTTCCCACGTTCCGAGACCGAGTTGCCAACCTGCGAGCTCCGCGCTGCTTCCACGCGTGCTGCTGCACGGTCGCAAGGCCGGGAAGAGCTCCGCAGGCAAGGCCCGGCCGGGCCGTGGGCGCCTGGCCGCC
>NW_010265862.1:0-10577 GCF_000690775.1 Eurypyga helias
AAAAAAAAAAAAAAGGCAGAAAAGATCTTTCAGAAGTCTGGAGCCTGCGAGAGTGACTGCTCTCGTCAATCAACTGGGTTCAGTAGGAACTCAAAATCCAGCATACTGGATACTTTCAAGTGTGTACTGCATACTTGAAAGCAAGTAAGTCTCCTAATTCCTTTGATCTGGAAGTGTTGCTTTAAAATGGGTTAATGCACCTGAGAATTTTACAGCTGGTAAATTGATAAGCTGAAATAAATTCCTTAGAAAACAAAAACATTCATCTCTGTGGCAAACAAGTACTTAGTTTGACCATTCACTCCCTGAAAAGAAAAGGCTAATTATGTAACTCATGTAACTGAAGGAAGAGGAAAAAATTCACAATTGAAAATTTTACACTTATCAAGAACAGTTTTTGACAGCGTTAGCAGTGATAATTTATCTGTTTCCAGGTCTGTGACAGCTTTTTTTAATATAGGGCAGAGCCACACAGTGATACTCAGTTATTGCAAACCATCACAGGGACCAACATTTTAAATGGATATAAAGGGGGTAGACAGGTACATTCATGGTGAGTAGATCCCTCTGTGAATCACATCACTGGTGATGTGAATAAATGGTGTAGCAGAGGAAATGAATGAAGTGGGATATCTGGAGAAAGTGGATTCTAATCGTTCTCTGGGTTTTATCGTCTTGGCCTAAACACTTCTTCCTGAGTGGTCATAAGGTCAGGCAGGGCATAAGAACAATGGACCAATCTGCCTCTTGAGTAGAGCTGTGTTTATACTACAGTATTTCATCTGCTGGTTTTGTTTCAGTACAGTTCTTAACTCACATGTGTGAAAAATATCCAAGAAAAGAGGATTGAAAAAATACTCAGGATCTGACAGAGGATTGGTCATTACAAGATACTGTATGGCTTTTGATTGAGAAGGTTCAGTAATGATGACATTTTTTGTACCCTTTCTGTCTGCCAAAAATAATCCTTTATTCTCTTCAACTCACAACAAAACTGTCTTCCCATTGTGGAATCTGGTTTTTCTGTCACCTTCAGTTTCTCTTTCACAGATTTAATTTGAATCAACCTTAATTCTGTCCTGTTGGGAGGTGATTAGTATAGGCTAAAGAATCATGAAAGAAAGAAGGTTTTGATAGTGGAGATGTAGAAGGAATGACTCTTAGATGCAGTAACAGCCTTGATGGAAGCAACATAAGAAAAGGCAGAATGAGATGGTTTTAAGAATCTAATCTGGAATGACGGGGGAATAATTGAATTGCCACAGTTAATGAAGAGGTGACTTAGGAGGCAGTTGAATTTGCTTCTAAGATTCTGGCTTAAGGAACTGTTGAGACATCAGAGGAGATACCCTCAAGTTTAAGGATAATGGGGGAAATGTTTGCAATAAAAATAAGTGTCCAAATCACTCCGGTAGTACTCAGTATGGGCAGTTAAATCACGCCACAAGCGTCAAAGACGAAAAGCAAAGCAAGTGAAATAAATATGAGTGAGGAACATACTGTATAATCTCTGTACTTTCTTAGTTTCCTTTGGTCTTAGTCCTGTTCTTTCTTATAATATGGAGAGAAAAGGAAAAATCTGAATGGAATGGAAAGGAAAAAAAAAAGGTTTTATTAGCTGAATGTTGAGTTACATTTAATCTAAACACAAACAAAACCAAACAAACTACTACCTTACATGTTGATATTTGTGATTCTTAGCTCTACTGTGCAACAGCTGTTGAAAAACTTTTCTTTCTTTGTATGTTTAAAATAACCTTTTTCCACTAGGAAAAGAAGTGGTGTAATTGCTTTAACACTAATGGGAGAGGCAGCACTAATAAATCTACTGAACTCTGAAGTATTTTAATTTTGTTGAGCTTTCTAGTCATGCTTCCTGCGTGTATGTTTGGGTTTGAATTTTGTGTGAAAAAAATTAACAGTATTGCTTTAGTACTTCAGTGCAGGGAAATAGGGGACTATAACTGTTGAGGTATGAACATTACCTTTGAACTCTGTCTTTGTCTACTTATTGAAAGATTACTGTGTTTGGAATTAGAATGTCTTTGAAGCTCTATTTGATGAAAGTACATTGTTTAAACTTAAGAGGAGTAGTTTGTGTGCATGTGCATGCCATGTTGTTTCTGTAGTTATTTAACCAAGCGGATCTACAATGCACTTTGAGTTTAACTTTGGTTTGCTTAAAAATCTATTTTTGTCTCAGCAAAAATTGCAGAATAAGATTAAGCTCAGGCACATACATCTCGAGTCCTGGAAACTGTTTTGAGAGCAGTAATACTTTATTACATAATTCACAATTAAAAATAAAGTATTGCAGACGAACATAGAAACTGTATGTAGTGTAGAGCTAATTTTAGATTATTTGTACTGTGGAAGCACTTTCTTAACACAGCTGTCTAGTTTAATATCTCCAGAATTTGTGAAATAACTGTGCGTGAGCATGTCGTGCTTCATACATGTTTGTCACTCCGTGATGCTGAGAATAGCCAAATGCTTCACAGGTTCTGTGTAAGATAATGAACGTTGTAACTACAAGATACTCGCTCGACGTGGATTTGGGGTTTTATTCTTTTTCCTTTTTTTTTCCCCTTCTTTTCTGCTTGGGGCCTACTGGAGCTTTGTCAACCCACTTTGTATGTGTCAGGGTTCTCCTTGCAAGCTCTGGGAGCTGCTGGGGCAGCGGCTTGTGTGGTTGTTACTCCCCCCGCCCACCTTGCTCCTGTGCTGGAGGTCAGTGCCTCTGTGGCAGTATCAAGCCAGCCCCAGCTGTTGGAACCCCGGCACATTAATTCAAACCGCCGCTGCTGCTGGGTTAGGCTATGCTAGACTTGCCACCGACAATACTTGCTCACTTCTCTTGCCCTTGCTGTGGAGGTGGTAACCTCCTCGTGTTTTGTGTCTGGGGCTTGTAACCTCGTCAACACAGCCCAACGTGGGTTTCTAGGGTGAGCATCCAGGCTCACAGAAGAGCTTTTAGCTGAACTCGAATTGTAAAAGGGGTTGAAAGGGCGCCTCTCGGTAATTTAAAGTTAGAAGGGCAATATAACGTGAAGAACAAACTTAAAAGTTAAATGTAATTTGCAAAGTACATATCTGAAATTTTCTTTCTGTAGTAAGAGCGCTTTAAGGAATAATTTCCTCCTACCACATCTGTGTGTTAGAGGAGTGTAAAAGAGCAGTGTCTACTGTATCCAGCTGTTAAATGACCTCTTTGGAAGACTGATGGAGACCCCTCCTTGAAGAATATCTGTGTTACTTCCAGGGGTTTGTGAGAACAGGGAGAGAGAGTTCCTCCTGTCAGCAGAGGACGCTGCTTCTATAGGCATGGCAAGCCAGGAAAAGGATTAAGGCTTTCCTTGCCAAGCAGCATTTCATATTAGCAAATGGCGATGATGTTGAACCTGCTGGTCTTGCCTCTGCAGTTTGTATTTATTGAGCAAATACTGCTAAAGGAAGCTTTGCTCTTGCCCATTGCGATGGGGAGCGCTGCATCTGGTGATTTAAAAACTACATTTCTTGTTTGTGAAGTAGCGCTTGGAAGTATGTTTTTATCTGGTTCGCGAAGCAACGTATGAAATAATTTGGACAGCAGTTATCTCACGGGTAGCAAAGCAAAAACGTGTCCCCGTTGACAGTTGAAGCGTTTTGAGGGCAAGATGCTCTTCTGCTGGCCATCTCCAACACTAGATCGGGTCACTTGTTTTACAAGGCACAGCATAGCGTCCTGGTCCCATACCAGAGGGAAAGCATTTGCAGTTACCTAAGTGGGCAGCAGCAATTCCCGTGCTTCAGGCATCCCTTCTTGCAGTTTGGGGGGTGTGTTTGTATTTTTGTCTGGGGTTTGTGTTGTAAGTATTGCTTTCTCAGCAGTTTGAAACTCCATCTTCCGTGGCTAGATTTTAAAAAAAAAAAAAAAAGGAATGAGGGTTTAGGTCTCCTTTCTGTTACTCCTTCCTAGAAGTTACTTATTCCCGGCTCCGTTTGGGAAGGACCTCCTGCAGTAACTGAAGTCACACCCGCAGTGTGAGGGGTGGGGTGGAGGCTCCCTGGGTAGCACGATCAAGTTGACTCTTCTGACCTTGGTAATTACCAGTCTGTGCAGTCGGGGATTTCGGAGCCTTGTCAGCCTGACTTGTTTAGCATTTTAATTATTTGATAGGTTTTTACAAGTCCTGAATAGGAAGAGAGGATTTAAAGAGAGAAATCTGGAAAAAAAGAAAGAACCCCGGTGTTTATTCTGAAGGGGTAGAGGTCTTCTGGAGGGGAGCCGGCTTGCAGAGGGGGAAGACAGTATTCTTATGCTAATCCACGCTCTGGATAAGGAGCAAAGCAGCCGTGCAAACAATGGAAGTGGAGCCAGAAAGTCTGCTCGGCAGTCTAGCACGCCTTGCAGAGCATGTCAGGCCGGGCGCCTCGGGCTGCTCGGGAGGGGCCGGGCGGGGGGAGCTCTCCTCCGGCTTCCTTCAGGGAGCTGGCAGCTCGCCACCAGCCCTGGGAAGCCGTACCTCCTAGAGAACGAGAGCCAGGGGTGGAAGTGAGGGGCGGAGAGGTAGTGCGGTCTGGTTTTCATGGGTTTTTTTTTAAAAAAAAAAAAAAAGCGAACCCCCAAAACCCCATTGACTTGTCTCAGCTTTGCTGCTGCTGTTTTCTTCTTTCTACCAAAACTGAAATTCAAGCGATGTGGTTTGTTTTAAACAGCAACGACTTTTTCCGAACAGTGGTTTGTGCGTGAGAGAGGCAGGTTTTCGCTGCTCAGAACTTAGCTCGCACTCCCCTCGTGTGGGCAGAGCGCTCAGGCCGGGCAGCGCTGCAGGCCCGAGCTGCAGGCTGGCCCGAGGACGGCGTCCGGTCTTCTGTTCCTTCCTCCTCCTCCTCCTCCTCGAGAAACCCACCCCGGGGACATCGGGGAAAGAGCATGGGTTTGTGTGGCGTGCTTTGTTACTGATTCAGTTCACTAACCAGGAAAAGACAGGCTGTTTCACTTAAATGCCATGAAATGAAAAATATGCTCTGCGACCACCAAATAAAAACCCAGTTTCTGGAGAGCCCTTCAGGAGCCCATAATTCACATTCAGCTTTTTCCCTTCCTCAGCCTAGGTGTGGTGTTAGTATAAAATAACTGCCAATCAGAATGTGTGATGGGCCTCGTAGGCAGTATAGTGTGACCATAATTTCAATAGTGACACGTGAAAGTTGTAACAGTTTTAATGACTTTTATCTGGCTGCTTATGTTTAGTGAGAGGAAGGATTTCAGTAAAGTTTTTTTGTGAACGATATTTAAAAGGTGTAAGTTACGTTCCTGCTTTCGCTTTGGATTTGTTAGAGATGGAATGTATTACATGTGGAGACTTCTCATTCACATTGACTGGTATGACAGTAAGGAACTAGCAAAAATGATAAATAGATGATAAAAAGAATTAAGAATGATAGCTTCTGGGTAGAATACTTGATGTCATTGATGGTAGAATGAGCATGGGTGTTCATTTGCCAATTGTCTTAAGGGCAGAAGCTCTCAGCCAGCTAATCGCCAAAGTGATGGAGGTGAAAGTGGGGAAATGGGTCAAGATGAATAAAAATTGTGTAGTGAAATCCTGTTCAAATATGAGAAAATAAGAGAATGTAACACACCAGGGTATGTCTTAATACCTGATGGCACTGGGAAAATAATTTTTCTGAATTTCATTACTGTTAATTTAATGGCAGTAACTTTGTAGCAGTTAATTGGATTCCAGAGTAACAGTAAGATGGGCATTCAGGAGTCCAGTGAGTGGCGTCCCCAATTACCTAATTGTGCTGGGCATGGTAAAAAGTAGCTAGGCTTTAATTTCTTCATGGTTAACAACTTTGTTTATGAAACAGACAGATATATCATAATTTAGTAGTTTGGCTTCTAAATTCTGCAGTAGTTTACACACATTTGATATTTGCAAGCAGTGTGAAATCTCTTGTAACATTTTTGTTAGTGTTTGAGGTACATTTTGGTCATTTTTATTCCAGCTGCTCAAAAATAAGTCCTTTTCTAATACTGTGAACTTGTTTGCTGCAGAAAGCAGTTATTAGGGGCTTGTGTTTTTTGAATGAACAGATCCACCATTGCAGTACGTGCATTATAAGCACATCTTTATAAACATCCTGCAAATAAAACTCAGGTATGTTTTTCATTTCAGACTTTGAGAAGCGTATAACACTCGCAGTCATTGCTTCGTTTACCGTTTCAGATTTTGTAGCTCTTTGTAGAGGGGAAAAGAACACTGAAATTAATTACACAATCTTTTGGTGTTTAAATTTATGCAGTCACTAATAATTTTAAATAATTCTAATACTATCTGCTGTGTAGTGGAATTATTTTTGTAACTTTCAGAGATTAGTGCCTCAACAGATAAGGCACTTACTTGAAGCAGTTTTTATTGAAGGCCATGCAACCACCTAGCTTGCAATAGCCAGCAGTCTCCTCCATCAACTGTGTGATTTCTTCATGGGCTTTGGTGGTGGATTTACCTGCTTTTTTAACTCAGTATATTTGACAGCACTTAGCATAGCTAGTTCAGCTGTTTCAGTATGACACTTTTCTATGATTTGTGTAGGCATGCATTGCAATACAATAATAGAAACACATTTGAAAAGTAGGCTTATACAGGTATTTGACAGAATTACACAGCACAGAATCTGAAACTTTTATTTAAACCTCATGTTATGGAATTGGTTAAGTTTGAGTATTTGACTTCGAATAAGCTATATTTAACTATAGGTCTTTTTGTATTATGAATAACAAAATGGAGTGGTGAGGGCTCTCCTGGATCTGAGTCTGCTCCTGTGTCACCTGCAGCTACAGTGAGTGACCAACCTTTGGAAACTGAAGACTGACTAAGTTTTTGGACTCAATTTAGTTTGAAAACCTGCCCTGAAACCTTCTAACCAGTGGTTAGGAGTTGTCTTTTAATTTTTGATCTAAATAAATTTTAATGGCTAATCCATACCTAGTTGTTGCTGAACCATTAATTTTCTTCAGGTTGAATAGCTGTCTTTTGTTTCCTTGTGTTTATTCCTATGTTACATTTTTCAAAGAGTAATCGTTTCCCTGCCAACTTTAACTGTATTTATTTTTTTTTCTTTTTGTCTCCATTCATAGGGCTTTCCTGTTCTCCAGATAGTATTATCAGTTCTTCAGGGCATATGTTGAATTTATCAATCATGTTGTCTCTGTGCTGTCCACGTTTTACCATTGCCCCTGGGAAATTTCTGTAGGAAATCCTAGGGCCGTGTTTGTCTCCCGCAGGAACATCACGTGGATGTCTCCACTGTTCTGTAATGGGATAGTGCACTTGAGAGTGCTTGGACATACCTGTCTCTTATGTGCGAATGCCCAGTCTGTGTGAAGCAAAAATTCTTCAGGCTTCCCAATGTGCCTAACTTCCCCAACTTTATGCTGTTGTATTTCATTCGATTTCTGTTACTTCAGTTCTTCATGTGATCCAACTCTTCCTGTGTAAAAAAAAAAAAAAAAAAAAAAAAGCCCACAAACAAAAAAAAACCCCACATTGAACTGACTTTACATTGGGTGTTTGTCAGCATGGTTTATCAAAGTTTTACTTTTTGCGCTTAGTTCATTAATGAAAAGGGTAAGTGTTCCTGTATCAAGGTCCTTGAATGTCATTTGAACTACACTGTTACTCTCTGGGTTTGAAACTACTTGTCATCTACACAGTAGTGAATTCTTTACAGTTCTTACAGTCCCTCTTTTCTTCATCCAAATTAATGATTTTTTCTGTGGCACTGTATCCGGGTTTTTTTAAGCCCGAGTAGGAGACTTGTTGCATACTGGCTTGGACTGACAGTCCAGTGTCATTCTGGCATTCGGTGGCATTCTGTTCCACCCCGAAGCTATGTTCAAAACTGTGCATGTGTTGGAGGTAATATGCTTATGGTTACCTAAGTCACTTCATGCCACCGTTACACATAGGAGAAACAGGCAGTGTTTTTCAGTTTTTCCTTTGGCAAATATATTTACTTGGTATTGGATGTACTGCTGCAAATGTTCTGAAACATCTTGTCTGTTGAAATTGATTTCATGTTCTAATCCTTGTGAGGTCTGAGACTGACTTTCTTTTTTCATGTGTTCCCGTTAGAATACTGTCTTTGTTGTTAGGTTGAGCACTATCATTCTTTATTGAAATTTGGGACAGTGTAGCTCGTTTGGCTTGGGCATCATGCTGCTTAAAAGTATTACAGAGCCACATCTAAAGAACAGTTACCACTGAACTCTTGGCTTTCAGATCGTTTTGGGCCATATGACAAATTTTGCACACTGTAGCTTCATATATTGGGAGCCATATGGAGTGTAGGGTTAGACTGCTGTGATAATGCCATGAATGCACAGCTGAGTTGCAGGTCAGGAAAAACCCCACACAGTTTCAATAACAAAAGCACTTTCTTCAATGAACTGTTTTTAGGAAGGATAATTAATTACACTGTAGACAAATTGGGCAGTATGGTTGATGAGTAAATTACTACTTAACAGATTACGATCGAACACTTCTTCGTGGCTACAATAGGAAGAAAAAAGAGAGGGAGGTTTAGGACTTTGAAATCAACTGGTTGGCTTATGGGTTTGGGTTTCTTCAGCATCACTCTGATGGCAGAGTAGCATTCCAAGTTAACAGGTGCTTTAGCACGTTTGAAGTAGTCATTTAGTTGTGTCATTCTACAGGGTTATAGTCAGGCTGGTTTTGGAGAAACTCCAGCTGTTGCTCACTTAAGGTGATGTACCTTAGTGGGGGCTGCCAGTCTTCCTCTTTAATGGGAATCCGGCAATGGCTCAGAAGAGCTGTCACTGCGGCCTCTCTAGTTCTGTCAAATCTATTTTTTGTTGTTGTGGTTTGATTTGGTTTTAGTGAAAGATACTCTCGTATGTAGCTCATAACTACATGATTTTGGGGTGTGGCATTTGTTAGAAGCACTAGAACAACTAGTCTGGTTTTTAAAACTGGGTTGGTTTTTTTCTTTAAGCTGTTAAACTCCATAGCTATATTGGAGTGCCAGGTGATTTTAAGAGACACAGCTTCCAATTCTGTGATAGAGCGACACAGGCTATTAGAGAACTAATTTTCTTAGCTTGTTTAGCTCAGAAAACTTACATGAGGAAAAGGAAGAACTGTTCAAAGGATGGGTGAAAAATGGCAGACATCTTTTCTGATAGCTGTGGCAGGAAAGCTCTCCCGAGTTCACTGTGCTGACTGAAAAACTGCCTCAACCCGTCCACAGCAGGTTTTTTATGCAGCCGTGTTGCTTCCGTAGCGTGGGCAGTAGGACAGGCCGTGTGTCCCCGCTGCGGTTCGCACGGTTGGTGTTGGGACGTTTTGCTGTAGGCCTCCAGTGTTTCACCAGCGGCCCAAGCTCCCCTGCCCGGCTGTGCAGTGTCACCGCTTCCCTGACCAAACCCTGTGGCCTGCTGGGGGCCTTCCTGGCAATGGGTCAACCCCATACTGATGGATGAGCTACAGGAAGCTCACCCAAGTATTAAGATGTCCTACGGGCATTTTAGAGAAACAGAAAGGAATAGCAGTCTTACTCAGTTTCATTTTCCAGTTTTGAGGTGTTCTTTTAAATACTAATAAGCATTCTCAAATTGCAGTGATTTTAAAATGGGGAATTAGAACTTGTTCTCAGTGTCCTTTTATGACATGTTTTTATATACATTTTAATAAATTTTTACATTTTAATACATATATAGCTGTGAAAACTGTACCTGAATCTTCCTTTCATTAATATTCCAAAATACTGATTCGAAGTAGAGAATGTTGTATTCAATGAATAGCCTTGGACAGTGTTACTGAAAACTACTTTAGATCGTCTCAGTGTACAAAAATCACTGTGAAATTGGAAGTGGGCTGCATTAAAACATTCTCTTTTCTTGTTTCTTCTTGATTTTTTTTTGATAACAAACTGTGTCATACAGTGGTGAATACACGTAGCACATGCAGTTCCTGTGCTAGTGTGCCCTCTTACCTTATTGAACTGGGGAGCAATATCACCAGTTCTTGAAAGCATAAAACACTCCTGCTCTTGAAATGTGGACAGGTTGAGAATATGTCATCCTTAAAGAAACTTGCATGAGAATGACAGAGAAAGGGTATTGAAATATATGGTGAACAGACTATTAGTGAGGTTTTTTTCTTTATGGACTGCAAAAATAATACTATAAATGAAGTCTTTGTTGTTTTACTGCATACAAGCTGATGGCAGTTTTCGTCTTCCACGTGTTTTATTGAGGATTGAAGTTCATGGCAGTTGAAACACGGAATACCTGATGTTTTTATAGGTAGAGGGACAGTCACTGTCAGCTGTCAGAATTGGTCTCATTTCTTGTGACGAGGAAACACCAAAGAGAGTGTATAATTTTGTTACCATACTGCTTTTCCCTCTGCCTCACCAGGGAGTTTATTCCAAAGTTTGTAGTGCTTAGGACATCCGCAGAGCGTGTCGTTGCGAGCCCATCCCACTGTCACTTGGCAGCGGTGGCGGCGAAGGCCGGGGCCGCTGCAGTGCTCGGTGGGCATCGCCCGCGGCCGGAGGCACCC
>NW_010265863.1:0-2463 GCF_000690775.1 Eurypyga helias
GAAGCAGGTCGATAATGAGCCGATTTCCAGTCAAAGTGCTATTTATCTGCCTGCAAAACGTGCAAGGGCTGATGCCTGCCAGCAGTCCGTTTCCCGAGCTGCTGAAAAACGCGCACACATTTGAGAGTACGGCTGCAAGCATTTCTTCCTTCCTCGGATCCGGGTGGTAACATCACCGTTCAGAGACTTCACGTACTCGATACAGACAGTTATCAGCCAAGAGCCACATAACATCTGACAGAGGACAACGTCACTCAGTTCCGGTAGTGCCGGCTGCCTCTGCGGCAGTCACACACGGGTTCTTTACCAGCAGTTACTAGCAACAGGCCTTACCCTACCTTCAGGCTGTAGGACAGCCTGTCTGTTAGCAGACAGCATGAACAAAACCAGCGTGTTCATGCAGGTCCTTTAAGTACTGTCTAGCAAATACCCGCTGCCAACCCCGCAGCAGCACGTACCTGGAGGTGTCTACAAGACTGCGTATAACAACATGCAACGTGCTCTCCCTACGCGAGGCTGAGCATGCCTTCTCAGCAAGCAACACGGGTAGAAACACAGCTGGAAGCACTCCACACTCCTGCCGACAGCAGCAGCACCTCAGTCACCTGCTGCACATCTGTTACACACATCCACTGACGGTCACAGTGGGCAGCCCCACTTCATGACCATGATGTTTTACAGATATGGTGGTCTGTCCCCCTGTGTCTTCACTCACTAATCTCTTATCGCAGAAACCCTCACCCCTGTGGCACTGGGAAGCTGTCCTGCTATTTATTAATCCTGCCTACCTCCAGTAGGTCTCCCTCACCCTGTGCCCTCCCCTTACCTACAGATGAACACATCAGCTACATCCTAATTCACCATTTTCCTGAAAAGAAGGAGCAAAACTGGGAGTAAAGCAAAGGAGAGGAGGAGTGAGCCCTGGCAATGCAGTGAATAGCAGTCATTATATTCCTGCTCTAAGACAGGCCAAAGCCCACAGTGTTTCAGAGCGATCTAATGCTATGGAGCAGGCCTGAGATGGGCTGACAGGAAGTGAAGAGCTACAGTAGGGTGTTATTGTGGTAGTAATGTTATGTGGTGCCTAGGAAACATTTAGCAGTATGTACTTTTAGAATGCCTGTCCTACTGTAACAGCGAGGCACTGCCCATCCCTAATCTGTATGGTGCCTTATTCTGATCTCTGGGATTTTCACGCACGAGAAGAACAGAGTGGACAACAGCAGCTCTGATTCTCAGACTGGATGTAGAAATGGCAAAATGGTACTATTTGTCATCTGCTCTTCGTTGCAGGTATTTTCAAAATTGCATGCAGATTCTTTGAAGTTCGTGGGGTAACTCCAGAACTATTCCAGTGCAGCATGGAACACAATTTGATTTAGAAATAAATGCATGTTTCAAAATGAGAGGTCTCTTACCTGGCAGGACAATAGAACTGGCGCTTACATCTTGTTCTACAAAGACGGGTATAAATACATCGGTTACATCTCCTTCTTGCAGGAATGTTTTCAGTCAGGAAGTGGCTGAAGGAGTCACCTGGTTGGTTGATACTTAGGAAAGCAGTATTAATCTCTACTGATGGCCCATGGCTTATAGGTTCCAGGTTTATCTTTCAGAATCTAAAAGGAAATATAAAGAAAACATTATTTTGCTAAAGGGAAAGAAAACTTCACAAATGCATGCTCCTTAACAGCCATTTAAACGTTATCACATGCACAAATCCTCACTTTATTGTGTTATAAAGGGTTGTGAAATCAACCGACCGCCTCTCGTCAACAGCGGCATACCTGTAACTGAACAGGTAATTGGGCACTTATCTCCACCGCACAGGTGAGCTCACAGCCCAAAAGGCTCGGGTTAGAGGAACTGACATAGGAGGTTCCGTTATGCAACATATTTTAATGAGACTGTATTCAATCATGGAGGCAATGATGTTTGCAAGGAAATCCTACATTTCTGACGGCCTTCCTGGAGACAGAACATCACCTCCTGACAGCTGGGTAACAACTTCACCTTTATTTAAGTTCTCAGTTGTTACCAAGTGTTTGCACAACACCGAGCCCACAAAGGGTGTTGTTCTAACTTCGGACTTCTCCTAACATGACACATTCTGTCCTGTCAAAGACTTGACTGCTGGACACCCTGCACAGAAGGATACAGAAGTGGATGGAGGTGGAATTCACAGCCCCAGCCTCCAGGCAGGTGGAGGTCAGGAAGTCTCTAGCTGGCTGTCATTGGAAGAGATAGAGGCCTGCAGATTTGCCTGACCCACTTGTGACCCTTTTCATAGAGAAACTTTTGTCCCAGGGTAACAAGACTGTTGCTCAAACTCAGATCCATAGAGGCTTTTTAAATGGAAAGTTTTAATTCATGGAGCTTGTCACAGCTCGGCCTGCTGTTTCCCATTTTCCAGGCCCCTAAAGCATTGGTTTAGTTTGCATTAGAATCATAGAATGGTTAGGG
>NW_010265864.1:0-329 GCF_000690775.1 Eurypyga helias
TCTGTGATTCTATGATTCAAGGCAGAAGCATCCTACTAGCCTTTTGTATACAGCACCACAGCAATCCCCATTGTTCGGGGGTTTTCAACCAGGGGTTGAAACCGGGGGTTTTCTTTTTCTCCTAGCACCATCCCCTTTCATATTAAGTAGAATCAGAAAGACCAGATTCCTCTCTGTCCAGTGTGCTCTCTGATGGGAAGACAAATGGATCATAATTAATTTTATTTCCTCCCTTCATAGTCTAGTCTTGGAGACATCACTAAATGGGAGAGATGAAACTTTTTTTTTTTTTTTTGGGGCAGGGCCGGGGGGGGGGGGAAGAAAAACAA
>NW_010265864.1:365-20110 GCF_000690775.1 Eurypyga helias
AACTGAGTTCTGTCTATGACTTCACGCCACTTCCCGTACTTCAGTTACTCTTCAGCTGGCGCTCCTCATACTAGCTATGCATGGACTCCCAGTGTTGAACAGCTGGGGAATATCTTCAACGATAAATTTGGTGCTGATATTGTAGACTTAACCTCAGAAAGCTGGATCCCAGAATATCCAGAAGAAGAAAACTTCCCCAAGGGCAACAACAAAACCAGGAATGGTGTTGCATACGGCTTGTGTGTCTGTATTTATTCGATTATCCCAAGCATGCTGAACTGGGGTCTGTAGTGTTGCCAGTTCTAAATGTACAGAATGCCGTTTGCCTGTGGGGCACTTCTGAAACTGCTTGAAAATAAAGGCTTCCTGTAACGCCCCACCATCCTCTCTGCTTCTACTAGTTAGTGATCCACCGGATGACAACATCCCTCATCAATACTTCTGGCAGCCAGCTTTCATTTCATCGTGGTTTTGATGCCCTTATTTACACTTCTGTTCCTCGTGGGTCGCAGTGTGCCCCTGCCTTTACCACAGGCTTGAGAGGGCTTCTGGAGTGCTCCAGTCAGATAGAGGGAACTCCAAGTGTTCTTCAGTCCACCTCCACTCCCAGAGGGAGAGCAAATCCCAACTGGCCCACCGTTTGTGGCAATGGTAGGGAGAAGGATTGAGGGCTGGTCTGGACTTCAGGACACTTTCTGCTTCTTTTCTTCCCAAAGGCTGCACTGGGGATTCTGCTTCCCATTTAACCTCAGGTGGAAAAAACCCATAGTGGGTACTGAAGGAGAGAAGGAGAGGTCCCTCTGCCTTGTGAAGTAAGGACCTAGCTGCTCTGCCCCAGGAGATGGGATAGCAGATAGCCAAGGGAGATTTCCACAGACAGGGCTGAAAATGAGGTGAGAGCTGGAGCTGCCGGATTTCCAAGAAACTGGATGACAAGACAGAATAACTTTTCTCTTGGTAGCACCATGAGAAGTAACAACACTGCACTGTCGAAGTTCAAAGGAATTGGCCGGGGACTATAGGCTGTTCCTCAAGCCAGACCAAGATTATATCATGGATGAGCCATCCCACTAATGATATGGGGAAGAATTTCCCTTTGCAGGATTAAACACTGAGTTGTTGTTATATGACTGGCTTCAGAAGATCAGAGCTTAATGCAAACAAAAACTTGTACGTGGCCAGAGAATTCAAGAAAAGTTGTTGCCACATAACATTTTACTTTAAATTTGCTGCTGGAAGGCTGCATACGCTTTCAGAAGTGATCTGTAAGCGATACGACTCGCTGTTCTCCAAAACTGCTGGAATGTATCTCAACAGTGTTTATTTGTTCTCCACATTAAAGATTAGAGTCAAAGTAAGAGAACTGCATGTTACAGGACAGCTTGGAAACTAAGTGATAATCAGCTTTATTCTTTAGGGAACTTGTTGATTTGTGATGGCATTTGCATTTGATACTTCTCTGACACAGTTCTGGGCCAAATAGCCTCTGTAGTGTCAGAGGGGCAATTGAGGATCTCTGCAACTACCGCAACACGAGCTGAGTGTTCATTTCTTCCTTCTTTTACAGGCCGTGGGGAAGACAGGCTTGCTGGCCAGAAAAGTGCAGTGTTCATGGTAGCATAATGTCGCCTCAGCAGGCGGAGAAGTCAATAATTCTTAATTTTTGCTCTGTTTATGGTTTGGGCAGGAAAAGCAGACGGTTTAAGCTGCAAGTGTGCTAGCCAAACTCTTCCTAGGTAGACATATATGTGAGATTTTACAGACGCCTAGAACAAATGTGAGGGGTAAGAATGCAAAAAGAATTAAATCGGAACCAGGTTTTTTCCTGGTGGAGAAGTGTATGCAAGTGTATGCTTTTGGAGAGAATGTCCCTCTATGATGAGTGTCCTGGAGGTATCCTCCTGCCTGACTTCCACGGTGTACTTCGCCTCTCATCCACCAGAAGTAGAGGAACACACATCTAGCTCATTTGTGGCTGAAGTGGGAACTTTATGTGCTAAATAGTTGCTATACTGTAAATGGTTCTGTCTTCTATTCTAGTATGCTCTTTAATCCTGCTCAGAGTGTTAAAGGGGCTGCTCCTTGTTGTTCTCCAATGCCTCGCTCTGTTAATACAGTTTGGTTTGGGGTTTTTTTGTAGCTTTCTAGTGTTGGTAGGCATTAGAGAGAACTTGCTTGTTGATATTCCAGCTACGTCCAATGCTAGCAGGAATTCTGGCTTATGAGTGAGTGTGTCCCTCATATAACCGATGTTGATGCCTTGTAAACAGCTGAAAGCCTTGAAAGAGCAAGGGAAGCATGCCTGTTTCCATTTCAGGGATAGAAAATTGAGGCATCAGGAGGCTATGGGCCCCTACTGAATGAAACATTTTCTAAATAGGTTCCAAAATATTAGAATCTCATCCTCATTACAGTAACACCCAGGAGTCTTGTCATGTTCAGCTTATCCTTGCTTTGTCCTTCCTCTCTGAGGTATGGAAGTGTAAAGTGAGAACAAAGAGCGAAACTGAAAATTGGAGACTGAAACTGTCCCCGATGTCTCACAGAGACGACCTCTGAGATTGCTTTTGCAGCAGGACCTACCTTCCAGAGGCTTCGAACCTCTTGGCACTGCGCTGGGCATGTCTGGAGCGAGGAGCGCTTGGAGCAAGTCCAGAGGAGGGCCACGAAGATGATCAGAGGGCTGGAGCACCTCTCCTATGACGAAAGGCTGCGAGAATTGGGCTTGTTCAGCCTGGAGAAGAGGAGGCTCCGAGGCGACCTCATTGCAGCTTTCCAGTATCTGAAGGGGCTATAAGGAAGCTGGGAGAGGACTTTTTACAAGAGCCTGCAGTGATAGGACAAGGGGTAATGGGTACAAAGTGAAAACAGGGAGGTTTAGATTAGATATCAGGAAGAAATTCTTCACAGAGAGGGTGGTGAGGCACTGGAACAGGTTGCCCAGAGATGTTGTGGATGCCCCATCCCTGGATGTCTTCAAGGCCAGGCTGGATGAGGCTTGGAGCAACCTGGTCTAGTGGAAGGTGTCCCTGCCCATGGCAGGGGGGGTGGAACTAGATGATCTTTAAGGTCCCTTCCAACCCAAACCATTCTGTGATTCTATGATTCTATGGAGCATCGTTTGGTAAACGGGCGGTGGGCTGGCAGCCTGCAGGGCTGCAGCAGGTGCGGGCGCTCAGGCGGTCGCGCTCACAGCCCCTCTGGGGAGGGCTCTCCCAGAGCCCTGCAGACAGAGCCCAAGTACATGTGCAGAACTCGCAGCAGAGATAGTGACTTCACCTTCGCCTGCCTAGTTGAGTGTCACCGAGTCCTCTGACTCCCTTGAATCATGCAAATCTGGTGAGGATTGGTGTCGGTCTTGTGCGGGTATGAGAGGTTCCAGTCCCACTGTGGATTTTGGCCCTCCACAGGGCAGAAACTCTTCTGAAGCAGTGGCAACTAAGGCTAGGACCAGGAGCAAACCTAACCCCCTGTTAGAGTCAAAAGTGGGGGTGTGAAAGGGCTCTTGAATCAAGGTCAAGTAAACTTGAGAATGGTGGTAATAATATGACATACGCGTTCGCCTGAACTTTTGGGGATAGCTGAGGGAGTAGAAACAAAGAACTCTCTGCAAGGGACCGATCTAATCCTTATACAGGTTTTTTTTTCTTTTGGTGTAATATCACCCTATTGATTCAATGATTCTGAAGATACGTAAGTGTGGCTGACAATGAATATTCCCTGTTCCTGCCTTGCTACTTCAGTTTTTCCCAGCTGATGCACTTTTGCTAAGAAAGTAACCTTGGCATTCTTGAAACTCTCTCTCTTGTGATAAACCTAAGCCTGGGAGCCAGTGAAGCATTTAACATCTGCTTAAGTGTCTTTCAGTTACTCACCTAAGTGACTTGACTAAGGAGTTTCTGGTAGAGCCACAATTTGAGCCCTTCACTGCTTTGCATCCAATGCCTTTGCAGCTGTTGCTCATCATAATATAAAATTTGCTATGATATTGTTGTATATATTTTTATTGTGCATTTTATTTTAAACCCACATTATTTCCTTACTAACACGTAGCTCTTTGAAGAGAATTAAATGGTATAAAGCATCACATGTGAATATTCAAGCATTCTAGAAGAAAACTGGAATTAATGGAGCTGGATAATAACAGTAACTCCAACACACAGGAGCTGTGACAGGCTCCACAGCCAAATGAGTCTGTTGCTGACCTCCTCAATGGCATTACGATGTGTTAGAAAGGGAAGATAACTCGGAATCTGTTGGCAGGCCAATCTATGTTCAAGACCGGTTCGAAAAGATGGACCTGGCAAGTCGTGTGCAGCTCATGGCAGGGCCGCTCTTTTGTTTTGGTTTTTCTTAAGGGAAACTCTAAAACTTTGTTTCTGGCCATATTCCATGCTGGAAGGAGCAACGTTCCTCTCGTGTGGTTTGAAATACCCAGTGACTTGGCCAATGATGTCAGGCGCCGGGGCATACGGAATGACGCTCTCTGCTTGCATTAGTGCCCTGGCACCCTGCGTACAGCTATTGATTTTCTGTGACCCGTCACAGCTCAGCACCGTGGTGTGTTTTCCAATATATTCGAATGGGAATCTTGAAAGCTGTTTTATTTTCTCTTTGTTAATTCCTTAGAAATGTTTTAGTATTATATTTTAACTAAGATATCATCAAAATACTTCAGACTTTGGAAAACCTTTTCCTGGAGCATACAGGAGTGGGAGTGCAGGCTGGCAGAACTGAAACGCAAACTGCTGCTCTCTGCTGCAGCTCAGATTTCCTGGGTGCCTTTATTTACAAGAACACATGGTAGAAAAGCAAGAGACCAAAAATCCTTCGTATGTGAGACGTCATGAACCTCTTTCATGAAGAAAGAACCTCATAATGGGGTTGCTTAACACACCCGTATCTAGTTCTGTCTTTGAACAGGAGAAATTAAGTGGCGACATGATGATGCATTTAATGCAGAGTAGCTTTTCCAGAAATGACGGTCTTATCCACTACTTCTGTGCAGTGCTTTGCACTGTTATGCGAAGGTTAGTGTAAGATTGTTTTCTGCCATGGGATCCTGATGTAAGCGTCAAATGCATGCAGATGGATGCTGCCCCTGACCTGCTCCTGTGCACTAGGGCTAACCTTTCTGTTGGTTTGTGCTTTTCCTAGAGTTTCACTCTTCAGTTTTAAAAAACCGAAGGATTTATTCCATGTTCACACTACATCACTCCATGTGACTCCTGCTCTGGCTATTTTTGTAGCCTGTGGTCATACTTCTTAGTTCCTAGAATTGGGATGATAAATTTTAATGCTGAACATTTAGTTAGTTAGTAAGCTGCTGTACATTTTGACTGCAGAGTTCCTCTTTTTACTTCTCTTTGGAGCCGGGCTTTTCTCTAAACTCTCCACTATGCGGGGTGTAGTCTGCTACGCAGGTATTCTGGAAAGTGTAGGAAAATGTTATTTCTCTCTTCTCCCTGCCTCCCCCACCCCCTGCTTTTATTTTTGTGTGTGTTTTTGCTGGGGTCTTTTGGGTCTGGTGTGGGGTTTTTTGGGGTTAGTTGTTTTGGGGTTTTTTGTAAGCAGTCTGGGGTGACAATCCTGCATGTTTTAAACTTGCTTTTTTAATTTAAAAACATGCTTTGCACACTTCAATGCTGTTTTGTGTTGCCAACCAGAGTGATATGTATAAGCAAACACTCCACGACCACCGCTCTTTGTATCTTCTGTGTATCTTTAATCCAGAAGTTAACACCTCAGATGTTTTAGGATACACCTGTCGAAGATTTTCACGTTATCTGCAAAATTTTTTTGTAAATACTGAACAGCTTTTTAACCCCTCAGATTAAACTGGATGGTATTTCTGCTTCATTGTAAAAACTTTTCTAAGTATTTTATGCCATATTGCTGTTTTTCTTCCTCCAGTGTCTGGGTGTTGGAGAAACAAGTGTGTGTTTATCCTCCTTAGCTAAACAAAGGTCAAGCAAGGCAAAAAAATGCATGGACCTGAATTTTGTGTCGGTTTTGTGAAGGAACAAGAGCACCGCTACATCTGAGCCATAATTTTTCTAAAAAGCTTAGGCAGGCCTGGATTAGCAGATCAAGATTCTGACAACTGTGGAACATTCAGGGAACAGATCTGGACATAAATCTTGTCCTAAATCCTTATCAGGTTAGGAGATGTGCATGATTTAAGCTAGAATGTATTATCAGTAAAGAGATTACTTCTTCTTGGTCAAACTGGGATCAGTCAGAACCCTGCACTTCAGACACATTTTTTAGGCAGAAAATCTGCCCATTTTGTGTTTCAGTAATTGGAGTAAGAGGAAAGTAATCGACTAGCCTTTTGGGATGGAAATCGAGCAAAATCAGATCAGCCCAGATCAGAAATAAGAAATGGATGAAGAAGTCTTGAAAGTACTTAACTGAGATGCTGTCACTTGAAAGCGGCAAACTGTGATAATGTTTTTATAATACTGGCTGCATTTTGTAGAAGTAGGAATCTAATTTCAAACCAACTGTATATACATCTCCTTTGAGGGGAATTTGCTGGGTAATTCTATCACACTTGGTGTACTTGTCACAGCTCTGGATGCTTTACTATATGTACTAGTATGTGAGATGCGTGCAAGTTGAAATCTGCTGATCAAGTTGACAGGTGCTGTCTCTCAGTGTCAATCTGTGAGAAGTCCCACTGCACAAGTAGAAGGCACTTGCTTTGGAAGTTAGTTCTGGAACTGCCCAGTTAGACCCTGTCAATGGGGTACACGTTCTGCTTTAATTGTGGTCTGTACTGAGACAATACCAAACCTAAATCTTGATGCGCAAGAGTATTTCAGCATTGTTCAACTCTAGCATGTAGCCCTAAGTGTTTGGCAGTATAGTGAAACCAGGATAACTGTTCCCAAGAAGTGATTATTGTTGTTATGCAGTAACAATTTTGGTGGTAGTGGTATAGTTGGATCTTGAAACGACACGTTGCCAGCCTTTGCCTCTCAAATTTGTTCCCCATCTCTCTCATTAATTCACCATGGGTCTTTAGGCAAATCAATCCCTTTTGTCATTTTGAAGTAGCAGCTGAAAGGATAAAATGCTTGCTGGTGGCTGAGCGTTTTAAAGATGCTGTTCCAGAGACTAACATAATTCACTGATGTTAATAAAAAAAGAAAAAGGGATCTTCCCCTCTAAGCGTGAGAAGGATAAACTGCAAAAGTTGTTTCTAAATGAGAATTTAAAAGCCCTTGACTCTCCTATGACAAAAGGCTGCAAGAATTGGGCTTGTTCAGCCTGGAGAAGAGGAGGCTCCGAGGAGACCTCATTGCAGCTTTCCAGTATCTGAAGGGCCTACAAGGGTACTGGGAGAGGACTTTTTACGAGAGCCTGTAGTGACAGGACAAGGGGTAACGGGTACAAATTGAAATCAGGGAGGGTTAGATTGGATATCAGGAAGAAATTCTTCCCGCAGAGGGTGGGGAGGCACTGGGACAGGTTGCCCAGAGAAGCTGTGCATGCCCCATCCCTGGAAGTGTCCAAGGCCAGGCTGGATGAGGCTTGGAGCAACCTGGTCTAGTGGAAGGTGTCCCTGCCCATGGCAGGGGGGTTGGAACTAGACGATCTGTAAGGTCCCTTCCAACCCAAACCATTCTATGATTCTATTTTAAATATAAAACACAGTAAGGTGAACACCAAACCCAAAAAGCAACTTACAGAAAGCATAAAACTATAAAAAATTTTCAAATGCACAGAAATAGAAAATCAACCTCTAATTCAGGAAAACCTGACATTGGTTGCAATGACATCGGAGGTCACAGTAGGGGAAAACCACTTTTTGTTTGTTTACAGCAAGTCAAATTCAAATCTACCTTTTTAGTCCCCACACTATGACTATATCGCCATGTGAGAGCTACTTGTCTTCTAAAATGTTTTTCTGTCATCCTTTTTATTTTCCCATCCGAAGAGTCCTAATCAAGTTTGCTGTTTATGATGTAGAAGCTGGTTCATATCTCTGAAAGTCCCTGCTGCTCTTTTCTGTTCCTCATTTAATTTTATTAAACATATACTCTGGCACAGGAACAGACCTGCGTGCTGTATTCAAAATGTGGGTACATCCTCGATTTATACACTGCAATAAGTACCCTCTTTTGTTTTGTTCTCAGCTCTCATCCTGAATTCCTAACGCTGTTTCTTGTCTTAAGCATTGCTGAGCACTGAGCTGGCATTTTTAGGGAGCTGTTCACAGTAACTACCACAGTCCTGTCTGGTTGACAGGAGCTAAACCAGAACCCCCTGCTGTTTACACATGACGTAGGCTGTTGCTTTGCGTTCACTTGTATACGATTTAATCTACTATTTCATAATCTAATATTGTGCTTTCCAAGGTATGTGTTTGTCTCAAATGTCTTGCAAAATTGTGTTTATCAGCAAACTTTCTTGCCTTCCTATTTACTCCGTTTGTTCTTTTTTTATTTTTTAAATAACCTTTTGAAGTCATGGGCTTCTGTCAGACCTGACAATACCTACATTGTGAGAAGTAAGTTAATTAAAACGTAATTTATTAACAATAGACAAAAACTAATTTAGCAACGGCAGCTCTGACAGAAGCAGCAATATTATCATATATAGTGTGATAAACAGATGAGAGAGAAGGTACGGCCTTTGAGATAGACTCTGCGTATGCAAAATGATACTCTTTCTGGGACCACAGAGTTTCTAACTACTCAGGTGGCAGTTTCACAAACCAAGCAATCAGAGCTGCAGGCCATCACCAGGCAGGGAGATTCCAGCCTCTGTACACCTCATCCACCACCAGAGCCTTCCTGCTCCTTCCCTTGCATTCATCTCGGCATGCTAGGACTGTGAGGTGAGTCATGAAAACACAAACCTCTGACTCCCCATGCAGCGTCGTGCGAGAAGGGGCGGAAAGGTGCAGCTGGGGCTGAAGGGGCCAAAGGGACTGTCCCTTTGGCAGCAGTGCATAATTAGACTGTGTTACCTGTATCGTGAAATAGCACCTAAGCCCTGAAGCATGGCAGCGCTCCTGCTTTACACAGCAGAAACAAGAGGTGCAGACAACTTAATCCGCATTTTTGCTCCATGCGAGAGTCGGGAATGTAGCCCAAATGATCTGATGCAGTGTGAAGCTTTAACCCTAAACAAAAACCATACACTGCTTGCCCGCGTTATCAGACCTGTGACTTGCTTTGAGCGCGTCGTCTGTAAGGGCCATGCAGGTCAGCACTCACACTGTTTACGCTGAAAGTGAAAGCTTGTGTCGGGAAACTAAGGCAAGAACTGAAATGTTCTCTAATGAAAAGCAAAGACTGGCACAGTTAAATCAGTCTGATGGTGTCTAACTCGAGTAAGAGTACCTTGTAAAACGTTTTTAGCCTACATCGATGAATTGAAAAGCCCCCTGCAACCGCTTAATTAGAAACAGCAGGATGGGGTTGGCATTCCTAGTGGGAAGGCATACTGGGTGGCATGCATCTTAGGCAGTGAGGTGATGCAACAGCTTTGGAACTGCTGGCAGTACGGAAGGCAGAGGAAGAGAGGAAGGCATGAAGGCAGACAGTGATTAAGGCTGCCTGATAACAGCAGCTTTGCTGTTTGATTACTGTGGTAATATCAATGGGAAATCAGAGTAAGAAGTTCAGGTTAAGCTTAAAAATAAAGCAGTTTAGATGGAAGCGAATGTATCTGAAAGCAACTGTATAGCACATCAACAGCTGCTTTGGTATGACATCACGGCATTCATTTATTTTAAGATGTTAATAAAGATCAAGGTGTTCTGTCTTGTAGTAAACACTTGTGGTAAGAATAGTATTTACACGGCTTATTGCTTTGAAAGTTTCCTACTGCATGAAGTGACTGTGAAAGAATTTTATATTCCCTCCTTCTACATGAAAAGTTTTCTTGCAACTGCTATGAAACCTGTAAAGAACGAGGAATGCAGTATTCAATGTGAAAGCTACTTGCCTTCATTAAAAATAGCAATTATTTTTAATAACCTGCATAAATGATGTTTTATAATACTGCTTAACTTTGGCTACCTGGCATTTTATGTCCTTGTCCAGACTTCTTTCCTAAAACATCATGTTCAGTAAGTTCTTGTTTGTTTTCTGGTGGTGGTTCGGATTTTTGAAAGACTGCTTAGGTTTCTCACCCAACAGAACAATTGAACTTACTCAGGATTATCAAATCCTACAGTACTAGCTACTTCCAAGTAGCACTTTCTTACCAAGAACTCTGATTGCGAACTACAAGCAATTAGAACATGTTGGCTTTTTGCCAAATTCCAAGGTAGGCTTCCTTGGCAAGAACCACATCAAATGTTTCACGTGGGTTGTTCTACAGCAGTGCAGCTTTGCTCTAGGAGAAGCTCTTTTATGAAAAGGGAGGCTTCATGGTCCTTACTTCTTGACTATTGTATTATTCGTATCATTTCGTATCATTCTGCAGCAGTAGCGTATCTTGCTGTAAATTCTTTCTGTTGCTCACAAAGCCACACAAACATCTTGGAGCTTTCCTCAGAGAATTCTTAACTTGCTACGAAAACAAGCAACAAAAAGCTACCAGGAAAAGTTACCAGAAAATTTTTAGACTCAAGTGATTATTTCCTATCCCTAAGAGAAACTAGGATTTTCCTCATGTTTAAGTTAAATACTCAAGTGAATTACATGGCCTGTATTAACTAAATAAATCTATGAACTACCATCTTACACATCTTATTGTGTCAAATATGAGAACAGATCCTATTTATTACCCATGCTTATTTACTTCCTAAGAATGCTACAGGAGTGGAAATTCTTCCTGAATAGGCCTGCTTTATCTTTTGGTCAATCTGATGGGAGATTTCATTCTGTTTTCCAAATGTATTAACTAGCTGCCAGCTCCATTCCCTCTGATAAATGGAAGCTTCTTAAATCCCAAGTTTTAAGTATAACATATTAGCTTACACTTGTGTACGATAACTGAATGCCTCTGAGCTGGAGTTTACTGTGGTAACACTCTACTCTCCTCCAGATATGAGAGGAAACGGGATATATTGTAATATCCGATTTCACCACTTTGAATATTGTGAGGCTGAATTGTTACACTTAGGGTGGTGCTTGATATTAAGGTCCCGTCCAACCCAAACCATTCTCTGATATTAATATTTGCATGGATAGTGGTTAAATACTCCAGAATGCTCTAAGGCGTGTTCAACTGAAAGCATAATTGCACTAAGGCTTGGCTGATAGCACTGCATATTTGTGCATTTAAAAGTCATGGCCCACCTTGGAGAGAATCCGGAAGCAAAGCAAAAAGCCAGCTGCATCTGGAAGAGATGATTTTTCTTTCTTACAGTCAATTTACTAATAGCTTACTAAATTTAGTAAATCCTGCCCTCTGATACTGACAGATAATGATTTTTTTTAAAACCTTTGTGTTCTAAGGTTGTATTTGGCTGCTTTTGTATTTTTGTTGTGTGGTTTGAGTTTTTATCCCCATCTCAATTCCCTGATATATCTTGCCTTCTTCCATCTCCGAGCTGTATGAAGATGGGTAGGAATGCACAGTTGTAGAAGTTAAAGGGTGAAGTGTAGTAATTTTATACATAAAGCTATAAAAGCAAACAATCTCAATAATAGGCTTTACTAAAATAGAACTAAACCTCTGAGATTAGACCTTTGGTTTCAATGGAAATATTCTAAATTCTCCTAGATATAAAGGTGTGAAATATTAATTTATAATAATCTATATGGTACCCTATACATTAAGCAAGTTTCCAGAATGCTTATAAAAATATGCAATATTTATTTCAAACTAAACTGTGTCTATAATCACCGATACAGATTTAAGAATACACGTTGACTGTATGTTATCAAATGCTAAACGAAGCCTGGGGGGGGAAAAACCCACCAGGCAAATAATTTTTCTTGCATTCTTGTCAGCTAAGAGCATGACCCTACTTGAAAACTTGATAAATCAAAATCCATTACTTGGGGAAGTAACTTTGTTGCTTTGTACTGAATGTTTCACCCAAATATTTAGTTAAAATAGCTAATTTTGAAGTCTGTGATCCTGAAAGCTATGGAAAGGTAGATAATTTACCCAGGGAGTGCTGGGTCAAAGCATCTTAAGGCTGCATAAGCCAACATAAGGTGTCTTGGGTCACACTGTTTCATAGGGACTGTATGGCCTTCACAAGAGGAAGAAAAAAATGCACCCTAGTTTATTCCAAAAGGCAGCCTTAAGAGGTGTAAGTGTCGGGTATGTCCTGGGGAGATGTCTCGGCAATTGATCCTCCTCAGATAGCAATAATGCTTTTGGGTTTCACCCTACTTGCCTCAGGAAAGACTTCACTTCAGTTACAGAACCATCATAAAGCACCGCTGACCCCATAATCCTGCAAGTAAAACTCTGTTTAGAATTAAGGTGACAGCATGGCATACATAAAACATAAAAGAATTAAAATGGTGATATGTTGAAGTCATCATGGAATTGTAAGCAAATATATATTATGTACTGGCAACGAGAATTTGCTATTCCTTTCCCTCCAACTTTATATATACATAGACAGGGAAAAAACCCACCTTTTTTCATTTCCTGACTGAAAGTTAGCGTGTGAACATAGAATCAGGTTACTCTGACTCACAAAGATGTTAGCAACACTTACTTGATGAAAAACAGGGCTTACACACACACACGCACAAACAAACACACACACACACCCCCCGCCGAAGATTTAGCCTTTTTTTATTCAGCCTTACTATCAAATGAGCTGATGTCTCAGCAATAAGTTTTTATCAGTTACTGGGGTTCTTATGTCACTGCTCTGTTTAGGTGAAATGCAGAAGAAAGCGTTACATAATTTGTTGCTAATAGAAAGCTTCTGTCTCCACCAGCAAGAAGCTTGAAGTTAAGGAATGGCTGAACAAATTAATCTGAGTACATCTGGCTATTAGATAGACATCTTGAAAGTATTAAAAATACTCAGGCACAACCAGGCATGTCGACACTCATTTCTCAGCAATTGCTGAAAGATTCAACAAATCTCCTAACACAGCATACTAGAGTTCTGCAGTGAGGCATAGCAATAGACTTGTATGTTTGCATTCCTTCGACCTGATGTCTTTGCTAATTACTGTTCAAGTAATTTAGTTGTTTTGCTCATAGCATTGTTTTGGGTTTTTATTATCTTGCAAAAAGAAATTATAAAAAAAAACACCTTGCAAGAATAAGCCGAAAGTGAACAAGATCTTGTATTAGAAGCTTTAAATGTAATTAAATTGACTTTTCCATTGGTGAAAAGCATACCCTGATGCATATAATCAATTCGATTACCACTGCCCACTCTCAGACACATGGATGTAATGACAACAAAAAAGCCTTAACTAATGACAAACCTCTGACACATCCCCCACCCTTTTAATCAGAGACTAAATTAGCCACATACATACGCAGCGCTCTGAATAGCAGACCTAGACTGGTGTCCCATCCTACAGAGCCTGACATGGGGAAATCTGCCCATGCGTTCTGCTGCTGAGAGTAACGTGGATGCCTGTAACAGATGTGGTCCATCAGCATGCACTGAAACCTTCACCAGCGTGCCTTAGGTCAGCTCTGAAATGCCACGCACCAGCGTGCCTCACACAGATCTCCTCCGCGGCGGTACGGCTACCCAGCTTAACGCGACACCTGTGAAAAAGGCGGCTTTTTTCATTAGCATGCTCCCTCTGAAGGTACGTGCTTACAACGTAGTTCTTACTGCCATACCCTTCTCAGCACAGTTTGCTGTGTGACACTGAGGTACGACGTTTCAAAGGCTAGCTAAACCATGGGTGTATTGCCGAAGGTAATGTATGCCTTTGATCACCTATCTGCGTTTATCTGTGTGTTTGAGATGAACTTGAAAGACGGCGGATAAATAGGCTTGTGCTGAAAGCCAAATTCTGGTTTTTCTTACTTTGCATAGATTTTTATAACAGATCCAGCAAATGAGAGTTCGGTTTCACTCAGTACATGGCTAAAATGGACTCTTAATTTGTCTTCTTGCTAGACACATTGAACCTTTGAATGAATACTTATAACCTTATACCTCTAATCCAATTAGTCTGGCTTTATCTGGGAAGAGCAGTGCTGGAGAGCAGCTTGGATAGATGCACTGGCTGGACTGCTTTTGATTCCCTTGTCTCTTGGCTTTTATCAAAGGTAGATTCTAAATGTGATGTCAAAAGGAACGTAAGGGAGTGTTTCTGTACGCAATGCAAACATACAACAACCAGAATAAGTTCCTTGTCAAAACTATAAAAAAAAAAACCAACCACACACCAAGTTTGGGGTTATTTTTGAGGGCAACAACATATAGGATTTATGAGAAGATAAAGGGAAGCTTATACTTTTTTTGTTGTTGCCTTTAACGCCTCCATATGTTTTGAATGCGCACACACACTCGGATAGTCAGATACATATGCGCATGTACACACCTTCCTTTTTCACCCTATTGCTACTGATTGAATACTCGTGAATCTTCATAGAAAACTGAAATTTTGCTGTCATCCTAATGTGCTTTATTGCAATGAATAACTTCTAGAGCATGCATTGAATCGATTTCAGTTACCACACACTAGACGTTGCCCATGCACAGGAGAAGTAATGCGTGGCTTCAGGTCATGCCAAATCAGATGGTTGGTCTCTTGATGAAGCTCTGTATCGGGTATAATAAAAAAATCTTCTGCAGCTGAGCAATTAAATATTCAGGCTGGGTTCTCAAAATATTTGTCAGGAAAGAGCTATTTATGCTTTGTTATTTTTAAACCGTAGCCTACAAACCTAGCTCTGAATAGATTTTATTGTGGTTAGACTTTTTCAGAAAGTCAAAATAAACCCAATAAACCAGTTTGGTTAGGTTTCAAAAATAGCATACATGCATAAATCAAAGTGCTGTATTTATTGTCTGTGAAGCAGGACTGACTGTCCAAATAACAACAAATTAAAGCTTAGATTATGTTTTCTCCTGTTGGAGCGCCAATAATGCTTATTCAGACGGAGTGTTTATTCACTGTGCAGGTGGCACCCACCAGTTCAGCATCTCCATGTTAAATTTATAAAACATCATTCTACAATGATTTCCATGCTTTGATATCCTCAGTATGTGGTGGTATAACGACTGAGTTGGTTCGTTTGTCTTATGCTCCTCTTCGAAGCTTTCTGTCTGTGACAAAAAGGATGTTATGCAGATTGGGAATCTAACTGCTGTCCCTCCAATGTATTCCCAACTACAGGGAAAAACCACAGCTGCGGCTAGCTAATAAAATACAGTTATACCTGTCAGACACAGTTTAACAGAGATCGCTTTGGAACCGCATGGCTTTAATGTGCGTGGGTTTGGGTTTTATTTTATTTTAATGGATGTCTTCAAGGCCAGGCTGGATGTGGCTTTGAGCAACCTGGTCTAGTGGAAGGTGTCCCTGCCCATGGCAGGGGGGTTGGAACTGGATGGGCTTTAAGGTCCCTTCCAACCCAAACTGTTCTGTGATTCTATGATTCTATTTTCAGTGGGCTGGACTGCGTTTGCAGACAAACAGGCAGTCAAGGTCCGTAACGGCCAACAAGCCGATGGACGTGGGCTGAGTCATGCAGCCAGGACAATGGTCTGGAAGCAGGACCTGAGCCTAAAATCTCAGGTTTCAAAGTTATGCCCAGCATTCTTACGCGTCATAACTTCTTTTCACAGTAGAAGAAAATTAAATCAAATCTTGGTAATAAGTGCTGCAAATGTGTATCTAAAACCCAGGAAAGAACTCCTCCTGCCTGGAGAAGAGCCTGAGAGAACAGGATGGGGTAGTGCAGCGCCTCTGAATTTTCCTAGAAGCAAATTGCATTGCACTGAAATTGGAGAAGCAGAGATTCTCTGCCGTGCTGCATGTAACAAGCCCAGAGACACTGGATATCTATAATACCATAAATTACAGAAGGAGCATATGGAGGACTGAAAACTGGTAGGCAGTTTGTTGAAAATTCTAAGAATGTTTCATGTAAGATATCAGTGAGAAAAGGCAAATATAACCTTTTTTTTTTTCCCTAATAAGAGATTATTATTTACTGTTTATAGAGCTGTGGTCTCAGAATAACTTATTTATTACTGTAAGGCTTAATGAAAATCTGTTTCAATTTTACTCTGAAGTGTTCCCATATGAACTTGTCTTGAAATTGTACTGAAACTGACATTTTCATCAAATATTTTTATTGTTAAGTTTATATAAGGGCAACCCAAGAACCATATAAGTACGAATACCTAACAGTTGGATTAGATGGAACTGATTCTGGGAGAATATGCAGAGCTGTAGAGTATTGCAGTCCTTGACGTTACAAGGAATTGAGTATGTTTTTAGATAAACACTTAAAGTGTTAAACCAGTAAAAAAGAAGAAAGGGGGAGGGGGGAAAAGAGAGTAAGCTTTTATATACAGAATGAGGTGGTCAACAGATAAGGCAAAATCTGTTCGCAGTATTGTGGAGGCAACCGTGGCACACCGTGTTTACCTCGGGCAGTGTCTCATGGGTGTGCACAAACGTGTGTGTGTAAAACACAACGGAAGAAACTCGGCGTGACCGCTCTTGGTAACTGTCCTAAGGTGCATAAATTGGCTTGGCCCTGCAAGTAAATAAACTAAAGTGAATTTAAACAGGGATACTGAGGCATGAAGTAATAACAGCACGTATGAGGTTTGTATCCGACGGTGCATTCTGTGTCATGAAGTACATGGCTTGACTTGACACGGAGACAAAGACTGACTGCAGAAAATCCTGGGGGTTAGAACCTGCAGCTACACAACCCCATCTCATGGCCTGATTGGCTTCCCCTGAGCTCCTTCAGTGCAGGAACTGGTTGGATGGATCTGCTTCCAGAATCCAGCCTTTCCAGGGAAGGAATGAAGTCACTACGTGCTTCATCTGTGACTGATGATAGACTGAAGCTTTAGGAAGGAGGCGCCTTGTGTTGTGCCTATGGGAAGTCAGGTGTTATTTTCGTAAGGCAGAGAGAAACTCCCCAGGAGTTAGTTTCACGATTTGGCTGAACAGAGCGGAGAAAGGTATGCACCGTAGCCAGCCCAACAGCAACCACATTGAGTTGGATAGGAACAAAATGACAAGTTCAGAGTTTGTTCAGGGTAAAACGACAAAAATAATAAATGTGAGCAGACTGTGCTATGGTGTCCATTCCAGCAGAACAAGTTTACTGCTTCGTTAACGGCTTCATGTCTAAGATGTCCTGTTGTTGTAATGTATGCAAGTAAAATTCTACCGTGTATGAAAAAACAAACTATAGATTACATTCCCACCTCTCTTCCTTGATGACTTCAGTGACACAGGGAAATAATAGTCCCTCAGCTGAACCATAAAATACAGTTTATGCACCATTATACAAGCAAAATTCCTTATTTGGAGTGCTTCTCTTCTAGGTTGCTATTGCTTGATTTGTTCAAGGCTGGTTTCTTCATGGCCTCTCTATGTTGGGCTTCTTCTGTAACTAACGTGACCTCAGCAATGTCCTCTTGCTCAAAAGCCAAGAAGTCTTGTGGGGTAATAAGAGAATAATTAGTAATTTATATATAGACCAAAATAACATGCAGAAGCACAACGCTTTGAATGGGGCTGAGATTGAATAACCCTGGGTAAAAAGGCAAAGTGTGCCTGTAGCAATCCTTGGCTTGGCGTAAGACGTGATACCCATGCAGTTCTTCTTCCCAGCCAGCGTTACACTCCTAACTCTTGCTACTCATCCTCCTGAGGGTTACGGGTATTTTGTGTACTAAAGATACCATTCAGGTTACAGGATGCCACTTAAAACACTTCATACTTCCCGAGACTCCCCGGGGGGTGACAGTGAAGCAGAGCAGGAATACGTGAATACTGGACAGAGCAAACCGAAACACAGCAAGAAAAGAATGGGTTTCACTCTTACATGCTGCTGTTCAGCAGCCAGTATTGAAACTCTTCTCAGAGGGTCACGCCCTGTCATCCATCCCATTTTTAACGATGAGGAAACAAGTCTGGGAAGCTGAGATGGCTTTGCCTGTGTGACATAGCCACTGGATGAACGGGAGCTCCCACGTCTAAAACGAGTAGGCAGATTTGCCTAATATCTCACCACAGTCGTTACTGTCACCGGCCTGCTCCAAACCCCAGGTGCACTGGTTCTCGTCCTCTTTCTCGTCACTCCTCAGACTGCTTTTCACAGAGGTAGAAAACACTTCAGAGAAGGAAAATATAAGATTTGATTATGTGCCTGGACAAATGGAAGTCTAATACCTTGATGTTCACACGTTAAACAGATTGTAAACCCAACCACTAAACCCAGATCAACCTCAGGAATAATGCCAATAATTTTGAGTTTATTTTGGAAGGCTTTATTCGATTTTTTGTTTCCTTTCTGTAGAGCTGTAATGTTTTGACTTTCATTGCTTCATTTCCTTGTTTTCTTTTCTTTTTCTTTCTTGTAACTCTTGCATTTCTTTGCCTGTGTTGCACTGTTTAACTGGCTGAAATTTGGCTTTCTTTCCTCAATATCTGTGTTCATTTGTTCTATGACGACAATCCTGGATCCTTCCACTCTTTAAAAAACCATGCCATTCATAAAGTTTTCAACTTCTATCAAAGCCACCTCTTCTGGAGGTGGTTATTCCTCTTTTCCTACCCTTTTCAAGCTTCTCATAGCATGTCCTTATTCACACTTTACAGTATTTTAAGATCTGTTTGCATATTTTGCCAAAACCTGCACTACTGTCTACTGTATCACATGGACGTGCTTTGTCTTGAGTCGCGTGAATGCTTACGGTACACGCTGCTTTGAGTTTACTTGCTTCTCCTGGGCCAGCTCCCGCAGCCAGATACACAGATGTGGCTCCCATCGGTGTCACGTGAACGGTGTGTGTGCATCGGAGGGCGCCTTCAGCTTAAATGTGACACTTGAGAGAAGAGCTGCTATGTAAGACTTTGGAAAGAATGGTTCACATTCATCAATTTTGTCCTTGGTAGATACCATCTGTGCCTGGGTTTGTTGTTTCTGGGGTTTTTGGTAGGTCAGCCCATGGCAATGGGGAAGAGAAAAGGGAGAGAATGAGCCCTTTTCCTAATAAAGGGTTGAAATCTGCATGGGGTTTGTCTTCTAAGGGTGCTCCAAAAGTTTAGTTACACTTTTTTTAGCAATATCCTCTAAACTGCAGATATCATTACACTGGAATAAGTGGATAACTTCTAGAACATATGGGCATAAAGTACTGAATGGCAGTATTCTGGAGACATGGACATTTCTGTTTCGGCCTTCTGGAGTTCCTGGTTGCCATCCCAGTTCAGTCTCCGGCTGCTTGGCAATCACACCTCTTCCTGGAGGGCACCAGGAGCTAAGGGCTCCGCGTGGCTTGGGGGTCTGTCTCGGTATGTGGCGCTTAGGAGGGGCAAGCCCAACAGTGCTGCGTTTTCCTTGCCGTTGCGGTGCCTCCGCGAGGTTACCGTGACTTCAGCTCAACTCAGGCCTTGGTTCAGATGCGGGTAGACCTTCTGTAGAGAAACCCCAATATGGCTGAGAGAATTATGCTGGGGGCTTTCTTAGAGACGTGCTCATTTAATGAGGAATTAATGTAACTTACGTGACTGTAAATGCAAACGTGTACGCTCTGTACAACCAGATCTAAGAGCAACGCGCTCTTTCTCCCGTGGCTGTCCTCAGCAGCTTCGGTTCGGGCCGGCAGGTAACCGCCCGCCGCGGGGCAG
>NW_010265865.1:0-1789 GCF_000690775.1 Eurypyga helias
CAGGACGGGGAGCTGTGCGGGACAGGCCCTGCCCGTGCGGGGTCCGGGAGCCCCCCCTCTGCCCCATGCAAGGGGACCCCCTTTCCTCTGAACCCCCCTTTCCGCCAGCCCTCGCCGCAGCTCCGGCGCTGCATTTCCTCCAAGCCCTCCTGCCCGTATTGTGCTATTGATTGCTGAGCTGCACTTCCTCCCGAAATCATTAAAGCTTAAAAAATTGATGGCACAATAGAGCCCTTTATTAGCCACATAACTTTTCTGGCTTTCTTCCTTTCTTCGTAATTTTTTTTTTTTTTTTTAATCAACACAAAAGGGCAGAGCCTGAGCTCAGATTTGTGTCCTGTGTCCCCGCGAGAGATGGGTAACATGCCCTCCTCCACCCCAGCTACCCATCAGTGCAGCCGTGCCGGGCTATTTATTAGGAAAAATGGCAAAGAAGGAATCAATGTTTGCACGTTTTTTTTCTTTTAATCTCAGCCTTCTCTCTTGCAGCCTGCAGATAGGTCTATTTATTTCTGCCCTTATAAATAAAAATATTTGAATGGGGACTGTAATATTTCATTCCCTGTCATGCTCATCCCTCAGTCTAACGGCGGCTGAGTTCTTGCTCGGTATTAACTTACCATTTTAGTAACAGTTGAGTTTTCCTGAAGGAAATCCCTCCGGGCTGGCCATTACCGTGTCATTGTATAACACAGCAGAAAGATGGATTACCTGGATGGATCTCCTCCAGCATGACTTCTCCAAGTGACAGACTTCAGCTAATTCATCCCCACTCTCATTGCAATCATCAGCCGTCGGGGTGGGTTTTATAGCTTCTAGGAAATATTTGCAGTATCTCCTGGCATGTGGTTGTAAATACAGGCACTGATTTGCCAGATGAGACTGTTGACAGCATCCTCCTTCCTGCAAAGCCCCAGCTCCTGGAGTCAACTCAGCCCCTGTGAGCTCTCCTTTAGAGAAGTATGAAGATTTTACTTTTTCTGGTTATTCAGAGGGGTTTGGAGGTGTGCTTGAGTGCATCTGGAATGATGAGAAAGGAGTAAAAAAAAATGTACACTTGTATGTGTCTGTGTATATGGAAATAAAATACATCACACAATTTTGAAGCTGGTTTTGCTGAAGGATCCCTCAGTGATCCTGTGCCAGAACAGGGACTGAAAGTCACGTAGAGGGGACACTGCCTCGCTGTATGGCCTTGGGCCAGTCATTTATCTTCTCTGCTGCAGTGTTGGTGTCTCAGGAGCGTGGCTGCCTCTGCTACCTGCATTTTCTGCTAGCTCTGCCTGAATGCTGCATGGTATCACCCTCCTCCTCACCATAATTTCCATGGGGGACTTGCACCTCGTTATTTTTAGGGACTTGGGTGCAGTGTCAGAGTGGAAACCCTTGAGTGCAAAGCATCCGCCCAAATGCTTTCTTGCTAGGACAGGAGCAGTAGGTTCATCCCTCCATGCTCCCCGTTTTTTGGGAGAACATCAGCTTGGTTCTGGGCAATGCTGACTGCCCTGCGTGCCCCTCATTTTTCATCACTACAGGATGTTGCACGCTGCTGCCGAAGGTGGTGGAAGTATGCAACAAGAATAGCTCAGAGGGGTTTGTATTTGCAGACAACACCAAGCTGTGTGGTGCAGTTGACATGCCTGAGGAATGGGACGCCATCCAAAGGGACCTAAACAAGCTGGAAAAGTGGGACCATGTGAACAAGATGAGGTTCAACAAGGCCAAGTGCAGTGTCCTGCACATGGGCCGGGGTGACCCCCAGTATCAATACAGGCAAATCTTGTCCAAC
>NW_010265866.1:0-603 GCF_000690775.1 Eurypyga helias
GCCGAGGGCCCAGCCCTGCGCCGGGGAAGCGGCAGCTGCCTAAGCCCGGATCCCAGCCCTGTTCCGGCAGTGAAAATGCCCTTTCCAGGTTGTCAGTGGGAGTTTTCCTCCCGATGACACCGCGGATCCAAGCAGCACCTTGGTGCGCGCTGTTCTGGGCCGCCTGTCCCCGGAGAGACAACGGCATCGGGATGCTTCTGCCTGGGAGGAGCAGTGCTCGCATCCACCGCCAACACACTGTTTCTCTTTCAGAGGATACGACGGGAAATCTGATCTTCATGTCGGAATAACCAATACCAAGGGTAAAAAGTACTTTACAGCTGCCTGACAAACTGCTGCCGAGTGCCCATGCCTTGTGTTCAGGCTTTGTACCCAGTTCAGCTTTGCCCCCTCCACCTGAGGTAACCCCTGTGGCATGACAGATATTTAAGAGCCACCTCTACTGCTGTGACTATATCCAGTACCCGAAAAACGGCAGGCTGCACACCCAATAGCTGATGCTTTGCTGTTGAAGAATGCCTACTTCCTCAGTGTGCTGCAGGTATTGGCACCAGGAGCTTAGCTCTTCGCTACAAGAAAGTATCATAGAATCACAGGATGGTT
>NW_010265867.1:0-14919 GCF_000690775.1 Eurypyga helias
GTCACCCTGTGCCCGGTCACCCTGCGCCCGGTCACCCTGTGCCCTGTCACCTCCGCTCGTCCTGATAAAAATGTATACACCTGGGAAGGAGAGGGGCCGGGGAAAGAGGGGAAACCTCACGCGGGTTCTGGTCCTCCGGTTACCAAGGACGGGAGATATTTCTTAGTTATTTCCATTGTTGGCTTTGATTTCTCCTTTTTTACGCTGTCCCAACCTTGCCGGCGCTGTCACCTCTGGCAGCCACCGCGGCCGCGCGTGGGAACGGGCGCCTCCGGCTCGGGTTGTCAGGCTGGTGGTTTGGTTGGTTGGTGGGTTTGGGTTGGGCTGGGGTTTTGGGTTTTTGGTTTTTTTTTTTTGAGAAACGGGTTTAGAGGGTGAGAAAACTTTTCTGGCTGGTCACATCCTTGGCTTTTTCTCTGTGTGTGGTGTACTCTTTTGTGAGTTTGGAGAGCAGGCCCAGGCTGCTGTCCCAGGCGGAGTGCAGTCCTCTTTATCTTGGAAATCGGCCAGCCAGGAAAAAAAAAAATATGCAGATTTGGGCTTTTTTTTCTTCTTTCTTTTTAAAGAAAAAGTGGGAGAAGAGAAGTAATAGTTGTTAGAAGGGCTGATGCATGGCTTAAAGCAGCCTAGTTAGTCTTTCGTGCTTGTGGGACAGTAAAACCGTCCTGAAAGAAACACCCCATCCAAAAGAACTGGTTGCACAACCTTCAAAAAGCGGAGAGATTCTCCTGCTGCAGAAATCAAGTTCATACCTGTTGTTGGTGTAACACGGGCAGTTTTTCTTCCTTGGTTTTCTTTCTTTTTTTTTTTTCCCCCCCCTCCCCCTTTGAAAATGATGAAACAAGGCGACTCCATCTGCTGTACTTGGGTTAAAAGTCTTTGGAGATGCCGTCTCAGGTGTACGTGCCCTGTAGGATATATAAAGCGTGAGGAGAAAGACCTTGTTTATAGTGTTTAATTCTGTGTCTCATAAACTTCTGAGGGTGCCAGTTACTTGAGGATTACTAAATAATCAACAGCTAAGTGATAAACCCAATAGAGGTTATTAATTCTCTGCTAGCAAGTAACCGTTCCGCTGAGCAGAGCTGGAGACTCGGTGGCAGAGGTGAAGGCAGAATTTTGTCAGGAAACGTGAATTGATCGATCGGTCTTTATTAGTTTCTCCTCACACTTGAGGATAAGCGAGAAGATAAGTCAGGGGTACAAAATGAAGCGGCATTTGAGAATGGTGAGATACTGGTTTGAAGCGACAGGTCCACCAGGTAATAGAGCATCAGTGTACGTTGAGGACCTGCCTCCTCAGTCAAGTGATAGGACCCAGCATCAGAAGTCAGAGTAATTCTGGAAGTAAGCGTGCTGTAAGAAATATATGCAACGCTCTTGCATTTGAAGACCAAATTTTGTGGATTTTAGAAGCTAAAATTGCATATGAAATGACACTTTTAAAAATTTCAACCTGATCTGATCTATTACCGAAAAGATGTTTAAAAAAAAAAATTACCTGGACAAATGTTTTTGTGAGAAGAATGTCAGAATCAAAATCTAATCAACATAATGTTTGAATGGAAATTTACATACAACTGTGTCTTTTCCCAAAATCTTAGAATCAGTGCTTTGAATATGGATGAGAAGAACTGGTTTAGTTGTAATACTGTAGCTTTTAAGATACACACCCTCCCACCCCCCCAGTTGTGTGTATTCCAGAACCAAACAGCATTGCTGGAAACTGAAGTACACTTAGAGGGATCGATACCTGCCTCTGTCTACCTGCTCTGATGTTGACCCAGATTAACCACAGCGGAACTAATCCAGATTTCCATTAGTTCACCCGGATGGCCCGTTGGGTGGTACCCGAGTTAAATACCTGTGACAGCCGGCGTGCCGCGTACGCGGGATGCATTTGACCCGCGTCTGGTTGTGCGTGTCAGAGCGGGGCGACAGCGCTGCGGTTAGGCGAACTGCTGTTTGTCGCTCTGTGTTGGTTTTGGATCTCTGGTTTTGATCTGTAGCTGCAGCCCTTGTGGGATGGGAGCGGGCCGCTCCGTGTTGGGAGCGTTCACGGAAGCGTGCCGGGCAGCTGGGTAGCTCCAGAAGTTGGTTGCGATGGCCTTGTAAGACGTCGGGTACGCGTGGCTTTCTGAAAAACAAAGGACAACTAAGTTTCTTACGGGTGTTTAAGTATTTTTTCCACATAAACTGACAAAGGGCCACCTCATACCTTGTGCAGTGTTTACGTGTGGGCTGTGTGTGTACTGCTGTTATGCATCGCTGCCCTTTACGTTGTTTTGTAGGCTCCGCGCTCTGTCCTACTCCTACTTAGAGTTGTGACAGATGTATACAAACAAGTAGACTGATCTTTGCGGATTGTGCAAGGCTTGATGGAGTGACGCTCAGGCACCCAGTGCCTTTGCAGGTGCCCTCCGTGGGAAATCTCTGTGAAACGTGCCCGCCAAAGGGGCTGGAGCCAGCGTGGGGGCTTCCCAAGAGGCACATCTGCAGCTTGCCAGTGTCCTCAGGCTGCAGGTGAGGGATGTCTCGCGCTCCTGTTAGCGTTGCTGGTATGCTGTTTTGTCATTCCTGCATTTGTGTTATCGCTGATGCAAGCGGAATTTTCTGTGTAGAGACAGGAGCAAATATACGTGTGTGTAGGTATATGTTTATTATCTAAGGTTTTGTCTATGTGCCCTTTTTTTTCCCCTTCTTTGGTAAATGACTGACCTTTTTTGGATTTGGAAACTGAAATAAATCTGTGCAGCCTTGGCAGCAAATGCAGTTTAGAGATAGGGAAATTTAGATACTGATCCAGTCCAATTTGGTGAAATAATATCATTAAATAAGTAGTGGACCTGCTCTTACTCCAGTGCCTCAGTGTGTGAATGACTAAATAAAAAACCCAAAGCCCATCCTAAAGGGCAATTTCTGACAAGCAGGGAAGGGGAAGGTAAAGTGCCAGCAGTTGTCTCCTTAATTTGGCAATCTGCAAAATACAGTGCAAAATGCTACAAAAGAGACTGGCCTCTCCGCAAAGTGTGTGTGCGCATCCTGAGCAAACCCCACACGGAAGTGATAGTACTAAGTACAAATGTGTTATTTCTTGCATCAAGAGGATATTAAGAGATCTGCAGATAAATGAGAAATCAAGATCAATGCCCTGCAGACTTTACAATCAGAGCAGTCCGTTGCAATTCATTTGTTAATTTATAGAGAGAGACTTTCAGGGAGTGTCGTACAATGCCATTATGGTCCTCAGGGCTGACTTTTACGTTCAGGTCTCCCTATATCACTGAAATCACTGGGATATGCTAGCTTTAGCAGCAAGATAGCTGACTAGCCAAACCAGTTCCTTCAGAAGGTGTCCTTATCTTCCTTGAGCGCAAACTGCCTGTGCTTAATAGCTCTTCGCTAGCAAGCCTAGTGACAGGTTTACTTCATTGTAGGGAGGAGGACAGTGCCTTCATGGAATGGTTTTGCGTAGAAACTATTGGTATTACCACTGGCATTGATGGGTACCAGAACTTGTGGCAAATCTCATGTTAGCCTCGGTTCCGTGTTGCAGAGGTGCTTGTGTGATGCAAACGTGGCTGTATTATCAGAGAAATACTTTAATTGAGGGAGCCAGGATTGACCGTGCGCACAGAGGCGTCCTCTGGCCAGGGTACGTTAGGAGGGCTTGCTGGGGAGACCCGCCTGAGAAACCTTTTTAGCTCAGACGATTTGAAATGAGGGTGAGGTCTTACTCTGTACACAGATGACCTGATGGCTAGCGCAGTAGTTGTCCTGGAAACTTGTGAATTGCATCAGGCGTCTCCTGTCCGTGTCTGTAATTTCTCAAAACCCCGTTCTGCTGTGCTGCTCTCCTCACGCACCTCCTAGGAAAAATGCGGTTCTGTCGGTCGGCACTGGGCTGGCACGGGAATTGTGCTCGATCCAGCTGGGCTTTTGCTAGTTTTAGCAAGAAGGGAAAGTTATTAGGAAAGGCAGCGGAGCTTTTCTTTGCTCCACAGTGGAAGGCACGTTCTGGCTCTTCGTTTCCCGGACTAGCTCCGGAGCAGCTGTAGAAGGTGTGTAGCCTCCAATGAATACTCAAGCAGCAGTTATTGCCGTGACGGGGACGGTGACCCGCCTTGCTCCCGCCTGGAGGTTGCTTGAGCAACACCTCTTGTCCTAAGTGTGGTTGGCAAAGTTAGTGCAGAATTCGCCTCCCTGAGTCTCAAGCAGCGCTTCAGCCAGTGCCTGCGTTGGGGGCGATGACTGATCCGGAGCTAGGGGTTTGGGGGGGTGGTAGGAGAGTGGGAATAACACCCAGGGATCAACAGATGGGCCCTCACCTCTGGGATGCACCCTTGGAATGGGGCTGATTCAATGCCACACGTCTTGGGATTCGGAATAAAAGCTGCCTTGGACGTGACTCATCAGAAGACTCCGTTCCTGAGGACCGCTGCGTTCGTACCAGTCGGCTCTGGAGAGCTTACGAAACACATGAGGACATCGGGAGCCGGCACTGGGGATTTATCAGCGTTGTGTAGGTGGGGGTAGAGAGCGTTCAGGTGATCTTGCTGCTTGGCATTTTGTGTGGACTCTGACAGTCCTTCAGCACAGCACGGTACACGCCGACCCTGTTAAATGCATATTGATTTGACCTTCTCCTGTGCCCCTTCGCTTCCAGGAACACTTTCTTAGTAGGTGCAGTATGAGACCTAGTATCGTTCCTGCCAATTCTGGGTTTTGATGTGTTACTTCTTGGCTTCCAACTACAACAAACGGGACTGTAATACTTCTTTTTTTAGGGCTGAATTCTGCTGACCTAACAGTATTGAGTAATAGCGTTGGTTTTTTTTTTTTTCTTCAGAAATAGTTACAGAACATTTGGCATGAATATGGGCAGCAGAAGTCATTCCTAAAGGAAATGTGGAAGAAAAAAAAAAATGTACTCCTCTGTACAGAGAAGTTGTACCAAAATAAATGTCTATTCCTGCTAAAGCAAGATGGTTATTTATTGAGAGCTACGACATGCCTTCGTAGTTTGTCTCGTGGGGTCTTGCGCTCTCTGTGCTTCATACTGTGATTGAGGGTTGCTCACAGGGAAGAAGCGTGAGAAAGCTGCTTGCGAGGTGGTGCGTTTGAAGAAGAGAGCTTTGTGATGATCAGAGTGAACAGACGAGGCCCTGTGGGTTGGCCGTGAAGAACTACACTTGCGCATTGCACCTCTTTAAGAACAGAGGGCATTGCTCGGGGAGGGCAGCGCTGGATTTCTGTAGCCCGTAAAGGCGTGTGAGCTCCCGTTTGAAGTTTTAATGCAAAGTGTGTTTTGGCTGTTGACAGATCCATGCAAGGCAGATGCAAGGTTCCTCCTCCTGCCGGCGTGCCTTCTCCTGCCCAGCACATCTCCGTACATGAAAGTCAACATCTACGTGTTCGCGAGCATGTCTCGCTGTTAGAGTGCATCAGATCATGGGTGGGTTTTGGTTGTTTCGGCGATTGAAAGGGGGAAAAAATAAACCCTGGAAAAAAAGACTAACTTCCAGTCAAACCGAAACAAGTATGTCAGGGTGGTTCTAGTGAAGTGAAAAAAACCCAACCAGCAGCAAAACACCAACTAAAAAAACCTGTTTTAAGCTAATCTGGAAGATTAAATTTGACCTGAGACCATTTCTTTTCTTTTTAAGTTGGGGATGCAGGAAAGTGAAATACCGTTTGAAATGAAAATTTGCAGGTTTATTTTGAGAATACCAGCACACCACTTAATTTTCTTACACCTCCCTCCCACTCTCTTTTTTTTTTGACCAGGGTGTATTTGCTGAGTTTGGCTCAAATTAATTCATTTTCTTCAATTCCCTGATTCCCCCCTTTGAAAAATTAGGTATTGGGGGTGGGGTAAGTGTCATTTATATATGTGTAAAAAGCACAGCTGTGAATGTTAAGTAGAAGGTTAAACGCAGTCTGAAATGTTTGTGATCACTTTTCCATTCTCATCAAATAGTAATGAAAATAATAAAATAATGAACTTAATACTGTTGTTGGTAATAATGAAAAAGCATGGTATCCATCACCTCCCTGGCCTCCACATGTTTGGTGCCTTCACCACACCTTGCTAACCTCCGACCGGGGGAGGCGCCGGAGCCTTGCAGCTCCTTGCCAGAGGTGCAGAAGCTGGCGGGCCGGGGCTTTGGGCAGGATGGGTGAAAGCTGCCGAGCAGTAGCATTGCCCCAAGGGCCAGTGGTGCTGCTGCTGTGTGGGTTAAAAGCCTTCTCCGTCTAGCGGTTGCTGCTCTGTGGTTCCTTTCTCTTGCAAAGGTGCCCTGGGAAGGGCGGGGAGCCTCCTTGGGTGTACCTTCCAGCTCTCTGGAAAAGGGGTGGGTTTGCCAGTCTGCTCCATCCCAACCCAAAAAAAAAAAAAAGACTAAATAAGAATATGCAGGAACCAGCAAAGGCAGTTTTGCCGGAACCGCCGTGCCAGGGTAGACAGCTCCTCCTGGGGCCAGCAGGGCTGGGCGAGTCGGCAGGGACCGCGTCAGGCGGGATGTTTTCCGGGGAAGATGTGGAGGGAAGGAGGGGAGGATATAAACCAGCACTCCCGATGACAGGATAGTAGTATTTTAGCTCTGGCTTTTACAAGAAGAGAATTACCCGTTTGTGGGAACGGGGTTTGCGTGCGTTTGGTAATCAGAACGCGGTGGCATCATCCCTGCCTTCCCGTCACCAGATTGAGCAGTAAATAGGAAGATAGCCAGCAGAGCCCTGGCAATCCGCCGCTCTTGGCACTGGGGCGCTGCACTTCTCCTAGGTAGGGAAAAGTATCCTTTTACCTATTGGGAGCCATGGGCTCAGAGCCACGGAGGCTTTGAATGGTTGCCTGAGGCAACACAGCTGGCCGCTGGCGAAGTTGCCTGCTAGGATTTTGGCGTCTATACCCATGCCCAAGCCAATGATAAACACTGCCTGGAGTTGAAGGCAACCAACATCCTGCTCAGGGCTTATTTGCTAGCTTTGAAACGACGTCTCACGCAGAGCAACGTTTCCCCTCTTTCCTGAAGGCCCTTCTGCGTCTCCTTCCCTAGGGACGTGTCCCTTGATGGAGGCTGGGCACAGCCTGGGATGAGGTGACCTGTGGTGGTGTGTATCTGGCTTGGCTCCTTGCGACCAGAGCGGGCTCGTTCCCCGCCCGGGGTAGGGCTCGGCACGCCTGGCCCCTTGCTCCACTGCCCTGGGGGAAGCCCCGGCACCTCCTGAAATAGCAGCGGCATGAGACAGTAGCTGTGAATCAAGGTTGGGTGTAAGCAGATGTAAAGTCTGAATTGTTTCCTAGATTAAGCCTTCTACGTAGCTGCAGCACAGTTGTGATGGCAGTGTTCGTGTTTGCAAGGCCTAACGTAAAGAACAAAACCCAAACAGAACCAAAAACCACCAAAAAAACCCCAAACCGAAGATGACGATAGGTCCTTCTGTCTGTCAGTAAGACCTGTGACATGTGCAGGCGTTTCTGAGAGTTGAATCAATTCATGTATGAGGTAGTAAACATCTTTTCTCGAGGGCTGTGTCCTTAAATTCTGCAAAGTGCAATTATGGCTGCACGTGCAGTTCCCTATTTCTAAGCAATTCTCTGATTTTGGAAATACCGATTTTTTTCATTGGGTGTAATTAATTGAGTCTGTTATTTTTTTACTTCTTAAGCTCAAAATTCTTTTGTAGAACAATTGCATTTTCTGGAGTTCACTCGTGAGGTAAGACTAAGGAAGGAGGCCGGGTTCAAGGAAGAAGCTTGTTTTAGCAGTTGGGTCGGTTATTTCAACAGTGCCTTTAGCAAAGAAGTAAGAGGCTGTTTGCACAAATCAGTAACTAGTTCCCATGATTCAGATTGAATCACATAGTTCAAGTCATTTGAATAAATAAATGACTTCTAGTAAATGAGACAGCCTCTGCAATTAGGATGGCATGCTGCATATTTCATGTTATTTATTATGCGGTTTTCAATAGATAGGATTAAGTTGGGTTATGCTTGGAATGCTAGGTGGCATTTCAACACAAGCCACTTAACCAAAGCTTACATTAAAATGAGATACAGATTTGTTTTGTACAGGTGGCATTGTGCTCCATCTTCAACGCTTAGTTTTTCTTACTAATTTTCCACAAGCAGATACTTAACAGGAAAAAGGGTTCACCCTGCAACATGCACCTCCGTTTTCTATAATTGTAGTGGGGAATTCTCAAGCAGGTGTTTCCCAAACATTAGCTTTCCTTCATGTCTTCCTGGGCCATCAACTCCGATGGATGTGCCATAACCAGAGATACAGAAAACCGCTTTTCTCAGATGCGCTCACGGGTTACATGCTGTCCCTGGTGTTTTCAAGGGATGTGCCTCATGGTCCGCTTCCACCTTCTGCTGGGTTTGGACTTGTGACGACAGCATCGTAATTCAGTGTAGAAGACAGGGAAGAAAAGATCTTGGCCGGTTTCCTAATGTTATTATTTTGTACTATGTCTTGAAATTACGTAGCTGTATTATACAATCAAAAAATCCCATGTGGTTTTGGCATTGTGAAAGTAGTATTTGGAAAAAAAAAAAAATGGTCACTCTACTACTAAGTCATAACTGGTTATACCATGTACAAAGTAACGTTGGTTGATTTGACACCCTGACCTATCAAAGGGAATGAGCAGCTCTGGCTGACGGTGCACTCTGAGGAGATGGAGAATAGGTAAGATCTGGGGACTGGCCAGATGATCATCTGCTTTATTCAGAAGAAAATTTTGATATTGTCTTTGTTTCTGACTTTTTCACTTAATATAACCTAAAAGATACACAAGACACTAAAGATACCTATTTGATAAAATAGTCTTTGAAAATAATGAAGATGCCAGATAAAAATACCATTTTGCATATATGATCACCATTTCTTCTGCAAGTGGAAGTTACTGGTTCACCTCCCTGAAGGTGTTGGTGGTGAACTTTGCACAAACTATGACTTTGGAAGATGAGGAGAAAAAGAATCCTTTTTCATTCCCTATAATCATTGGAAAGGGAAAGCTGTGTAGGAACAGATATGACTGATGTTTGACGATCTTGCTTGTGTTAAGTCTGGACGTACCAGAGCTCATCTTTTGGGCACGTGAAGACAAGGAAACCTTCCCACACAAAAAAGTGTTGGGGGAGATACTGTCAGGTATCTGAGTGAGAGCCCATCACTGATAGCACAATGTCGTTGGGAGCTGCTGAACAGAGAGTGCCTCTAATCAAAAGCTGTTATGTGTGTGGAGTGGTTTTTTTCCTTCACTTTTATTTTGGCCTACTTCTCGAGAATGTCAAGTTTCCATTCATTCTTGCTGAACAGGATTTAATTTGTTGCTGCAGCACTTCAGACTAGTTTTGCACCAAGTCCATGCCTTTTTAAATTCTTTTTATTCACCCTGTTGGGAAAAAAAAAAAAAAAGAAAAAACAACCAACAAACCAAACCAAACAACAAAACAAAACAAAACAAAAACCCCAGAAAACCTCAAGTGAAAAACTGATGAAACCAGTACAAAACAAACCAAGTTTTTGGAAACCGGAGTGTTAGTTGGCAAAATCCTGAGTCTGGAAGCTGCTTTGTCAGAGCTAGTGCATAATTTCAGCTGCTGGGTCTCCACACAAACACGGGTTTTGCACCACAGAGCAGCATGTAGAACGCTGGTGTAGGACCCTTGGTGTTAGCTGAGAGCTGGGAAGCGGTGGCTTTTACTGTCTTGGTTGTAGCATCTAGGTAGATACTGATGGCATTATTACTTCCCCAGAATTAACGGCAGACATTCAGTCTTTGGGAATGGGACAAGTATTTCTTCCTGGAGAGGGTGGGGAGGCACTGGAACAGGTTGCCCAGAGAAGCTGTGGATGCCCCATCCCTGGAAGTGTCCAAGGCCAGGCTGGATGAGGCTTGCAGCAACCTGGTCTAGTGCAAGGTGTCCCTGCCCATGGCAGGGGGGTTGGAACTAGATGGGCTTTAAGGTCCCTTCCAACCCAAACCATTCTATGATGCTATTTCACTGCAAATCTGGAAAGTCATGTTTATGTTTTGTGCTTGGCTTCCACCTGTTTTGAAAGTTGTGAAATTTGTTGAGTTGCAGCAGTCTTAATTTGCTGTAAAAGGAAAAATGTGATCCCTTCCATTTTTAATTCCTAATTTGACCACTTGCAATGAGGCTATCTGGAGCAGGAGCTGAAGTTAAAACATTCATGTTAGGATATATGTCCAGTTGCTGGATTGGTTTGATATTTTTCTTTTTGCTTGGGATTTGAAAGGATTATCATTGGAAATGCTGTGTCATGTCCATCTGGTCTTGAAAAAGTAATTGAGTGTTGGGCAATAATATTGTCAGTCTGTTTTCTACCTAATAAGCTCTGCAAGGTGCTCTTGTTAATGATTTTAGTATTTCAGCACTGTTCTTGTTCTCTCTTTCCCGCCTTAATGAGGCGGATCCCCTAGGCAGCAGCGCTTTATCACAGTTGTCTATGGTGGATGAACAAATCCAGCACCATGGAAGTTTGTGTTCATCAGTGTGTAAGATGCTCCCATCAGTATGTGTGGATAATTGTCCCTGACACTTAAAAGATTCCTCAAGCGCAAAAAGGAAGAACAGAACCTTTTTCTAATTGAGGGTCATCTCGATTTGAACAGCAGCACTCTGGTTTGCATCAATGAGCACATGGTATTCAGCGAATTAAGAGTAAAAATAGCTAATTAACGCCTTCACTGTTTCTTTTGTGTCCGGTCATTAGTTACTATGAAGCAAATTAATTCCTGATAGCGTATGACATGGAAGGTGCCAATGCCAAGCTCAGGTCAAGAACTGAGTTCTTTGAGGTTCTGGAGAGAAATATTCCCATTTTTATTTTATTGCCTGTTTCCCAGTGCTGCCTCTGTGTATCATGGAATTTAATACATGTATGCTAGCATGCTCAGCTAACATCGGTCATGGCATCAAATGAAAACCTGTATTGATTATGGGCACTTGAAGGAGACTCGGGCTATTTTCTCCTTTTTTAGCATGGTACCGATTGGATCCTGTCTAGGAACCAAACTCAAATACTGATTCAAGGACTCTGATCATTTCAGAAGTAGCAAACGTAACTTGGGAGTAAACAGGCTAGTTATAATAGGCAGGACTAGAAAATGGGTTGTTCTGGGCCAGCACTGTGCTATGGAGAGTAATGATATCGTACGGGTAATCGCACTGTTGGGCTTAATGGCCCGTAAACTTTGATAAAAAGCTTTTGTAATATGGTCAGCAATAATTCCCTCCATCGTTAGATTGCCAATGAACGTCTTCAGCCCTTGGAATAAATTGCTGCCATCAATTGTGTTTACATAATTCTATAAAATAAGACTTTTGCTCCGAAAGTGTAATAACTCCAATTAAAAAAAAAAATACAGTCAGTTGACAATTAATGGGTCAGACCCACAACTGTAATGCCCGAGAACTCTCACCTGGGTTGGGCTGGGGAAGGTGTACACCTGAAGCTGTAGTCCCGCGTGTGGAGAACAGACACCTGAAAATTGCCTCTGCCAAGTGCTCACCAGGTCAGCAGAAATGGGAAATGTCATTGCGGGTTTTGTATGACAACTGAAGAACAGTTGAAGTTTAATATATTAATACTCTGTTGTTAGTTTTCTCTGTGGTTCCTTTAGCATGACAGTTATCAGAACATGGACATTAAAAAGGCATAATTGCTTTCATAGACATTAATGTGCCATTTGAAAAAGAATGCAGAAGCACTTAGATTTTGTCCATAATGTACGGGCTGTGTCAACGTATGGTCTCTTTCAAATTGTTTTCATAGCTACTAACTTCCTACCTTTCCTTTTCCCCCCCCCTTCATCCCTTCCACGTGATTGGCTAAATAATAAATTGTCACCCACGGCGTGATGCAAAATGGGCTGTAATCCAAAGTGGGAAGAGAAGGACGTTCCCTTGCAAGAAAATAAATAGCAGAGGGTGTTTAACAGTGCATTAAGCCACATAGCTATTAGACTGGACTGATAATACCGTGGTGAGAGCAGGACGATACTCTCGATGTCATTAGTTTAGTCAAGCGGTGAAATGCTCCGGCTCCGATATTGCTGATGCTATTCAACGTATCTAATGCAGATGTATTGATAATGCAAAGCATAATGAAGAGCTGAACGTAGACTTTCCACCTCTGCACCATGGGATGCAAAAGAGGAGCTGCCTTACCTGCCTGTAGGTGGAGTTTGATTTTTAGACTCTAGGGAGGAGGGGAACAGAAATGTACCTATGGCTAAATAGATACAGCATCTGTCCTCCTAGAGTTACGCTTGCCTGTGTTTATTCGCCTCATTTTCTTTAGGGGGTGGCTGTGGAGGTAGGACTGTATCCTGGAATATATTCTCCACCTATGCAGCTTCAGGAGTGCCTTATCCCAGAAAAATGCTCTTAAACTAGTGATTTTGGCTGGCACACCAGCTGCGATAAAATTGCTTGCTCCATCTCCACCTTCCTGATGTATTTGGCAGCAGGTGGTAAAGTAGGATTCAAGGAGGGTCTCTAAGACAGTCTGTCTCCCCAGAGATGCTTCAGAGCGTGCAAGTTTGGAGAAAAGCACCACAGCCACATGGAGGGTTGTTGATGGAAAAGGTAAAATTGCAGAGACCTGGGCGAGAAAGAAGAAAATCTGGAACTTTAGTTTCTCAATGACAGTAACGCTGTAGCAGGGACGTGCATGGTCTATTGAGGCTTGATCCAGCAAACCTTAGGCATAATATTCCTTTGAAGTATATGGATATTTTGCCCGCCAGAGCTGCAGGATCAGGTTTTCTTATTACTTTATTTGCCTAAGAAAACTCTTCTCATCTAGTTTAAAGGGAAAAACTGATACAGAATACCACACTGTGTTGTATGAAGACTGTGCCAAAAAGTCATTCTCCTCAAACAGAAAGTAGGATTATAAATTGTAATCACATACAAGGTATTGTGGTGCCAGTGTTATAACTTGAAATGAGTCTTGTGCCTGGGTATGCCTAAAAGTAAGTCTAGTAAGTACATATTGTGGTAATTGTCCTTCCACTTTCTTTTCCTAGAAGTTTTTTTCCACCTATATTGTTGGATGGGATTTATATGGGTGAATTTTTCAGGTTGTGTAAAGCCATGTGGCTTCAGCATTGATTTCTCCCAGCCAAAATGGTGGTCAGATGGTTTAGCAAAAAGGGGATGTGCCTGAACTTGCGGGAATGAACTTGATTGAGTGGTTTTTTACTCACACACTGGATGTGTTGGACCCAAAACTTTTACATGGGAGTTCTTAAAGAACTGTTCATATACATCTCTCTCTTGCTCTCTGAAATAAAATGGATTATTTATTCTAGCCCTGAGATGGTATGTTAATATACAAATCTTAGTTTATGGAGGCCTCTGGTACTCTTGCTTTATACTTAAGGAAAAAAAAGGTGTTACCACAGCAACTGCTGTAAGGCCCGGTACTGAAGCAGCTCCTGTCTATGTAGCATTGATAAAAGCACATTAGACAGAATTTTTTTAAGTGCACATAACGAAAGTGAGAGTAGGCACTAAACACTTGCTGAATGCTACCTTAAAAAGAGAGTATGAATTTGTTCAGAAGGTGAAAAAATTTCTTAATGGACATAACTAGCAATAGCTGTGAGTCAGCGATCTGCCTTGGCAGAGGCGTTATTTCAAGTCTGTGTGCGATACCTTTGAAATCGGTGGATACGTGTGTAGGCCTGGAGTTTGTACAGGTTTAGGAGCCTTGTTTTACAGGGGACAAAAATGACATTGTTTGAAGGGAGTGATGGTTTTGACAGGCTCAAGTGGTGACACTTTCATAGGGCGTGACTGGTGAGGGCAGATACTTGGCATTTCTCAACAATGAGTTGAAGATGATTGAAATGGAAGTCATGAGTAACTGGAAGCATCAGAAGTTTTGATTTATGGGTGTGAATTTTGGACAAGGTTTCATATTACATTTCTGCATCACCTCTATTTGATCACAAGGAAATGGTGTTGAGGTGGGCATATAATGTTTTGCTGTCTATTAAAGTGGTACATTTATAAATGTTTCTGTACAATAATAGAGATCTAGGAAAGACTAGGAAAGGTTTTAAGCTAATCTGGTCTCAATAAGACTGTACCCTATCATTGAAAACCTAGTAGTATAAGGTCAATATCCTATCAAGGAGTTTTCCTTTTAAGACACTGGAAGGAAGGAAGGGAAGACCTTCTATGCCAATGAATTTACTACATTTCTTTGTATTCTAAATCCTTATCAACTCTTAGAAAGAGCTGAGTGTCCGTGTATTAATAAAAATATGTGCTTACAAAAAGCATACCTGGGATTGTGAGGAATTACTTAGTACTCCCAGTAGCACTCTGTTTGCAAGATTATTATTGATTGCTGTTTTCTTGTTGCCTTTTTCTCCCCACAGCTACTGGTTTCATCAGATTGCATAAAACAAAAACACAAATGCAGTTTTTGAGTTCTTGAAATAAAACCTAGAAAAACACTATGTATGTTTATGTATATATATTTATATATAAAGGAGGGCACCTTTGAAAGTGCTTTGAAATCACCATATGGCCAAAAATCTTGCATAGGTGCAAAACTGCGTAAAAATTAGTCCTGTGTTTTGCAGCCTGAATTTTGGTCTCCTCTACTACTGTTCACCAGTGAGCTCTTGCTAGTTGTGAGAGAAGTTGGAGGGATCAGCCCTTCTAGTGGTGACTGTGCTCCTGCAGGGTTACTGTGCTTTCCTAGAGATGCTCCAGCGCTGGTCCTCATGATCCACCAAAGGACAGGTAGCACTGGGGATCACGTCCTTTCTCTCCGCATGGGAAACTTAGGGGAGAGCACTGCAAACATTAGTCTCATCTGCTGAGGCCGGATGTTGGGACCTGAACCCAAGTCCTGCTGA
>NW_010265867.1:15312-19447 GCF_000690775.1 Eurypyga helias
AAAAATCAGACATGCCAATGCGGAAGAGCTGCAGATGTTGTGTGAAAGCTGTGTTGGGTTGGAAGGCAGGTGGCCCTTTCCCCTCCTACACTGGGTCAGGTAGGGATGAGCACTTAAAGATCGTTCTGGGGTGATTTCTGAACCTCTACTTTTTACACCTTCACTGTGGTATAACCTCCAGTGCTTGTGCTGGTATTCTTTCTCTGTAATTCCCCTTCTGATCTTCACAGAATCTCTCCCTTGCTAAGTATCTTTATCGGCACTTGTACTTTAGGACAATGGAGCAGATTTATGCTCTGTACCCATCCTACAGCCTTGGCACGTTTTAAGTTCACCAAGTTAAAAGGCAGTGACATTATCCTGGGACTGGAAACTTGGCATGGGGAATCTTCACAGTGCTACCCAAAGGATAAGGAAAGCTGAAAAGGTGGAGTGATGAAGAGAAGGCTCTGGGGAGACCTTATAGCACCTTCCAGTACCTGAAGGGGCTACAAGGAAGCTGGGGGGGACTTTTTACAAGGGTCTGTAGTGACAGGACAAGGGGTAACGGGGTTAAATTGAAAGTGGGGAGGTTTAGATTAGGTATCAGGAAGAAATTCTTCCCGGAGAGGGTGGGGAGGCACTGGGACAGGTTGCCCAGAGAAGCTGTGGATGCCCCATCCCTGGAAGTGTCCAAGGCCAGGCTGGATGAGGCTTGGAGCAACCTGGGCTAGTGGAAGGTGTCCCTGCCCATGGCAGGGGGTTGGAACTAGATGATCTTTAAGGTCCCTTCCCACCCAAACCATTCTGTGATTCTGTGCCCTTAGAAGTCTCTTCAGTAACTTAATTCTGGTACAAATGCGCCATGGGGCTCCAGCACATGAAAGACTTTCCATGTATTGTATTAATGAATAGATTTTTAGGAAAGGTGCTCAGACATGTAACATATATTTGCCTGAAATATAACAAAAAAAGTCAACTTGTAGTCCAAAGTAGGTTTTCTCAAGAGAGCTTTTATTGTGTGTATTTAGTGTTTCGAATGCACTACAGCAGTAATTAAGCAGGCAATCATTTATCTCAGAAAATTACATATACCTTTAAAAATGCAACCTCTGTCTGCCCAATTTCTAATTAATCACTGACCTCTGATGATAAACTCAATGTTATGTGAGGAATGTTTTCCAGCACTAGCAGGATTTTTAAAAGCAGCTTTAGAGGTATATTAAAAATGCTTTTGGAGACAGAGCCAGAAAATCTTAGAAGTTTGATGACTTTATCTGAAAGGAGTTTCCAGGGGCAGAGGAACTGGGTTCCCCCTTTGTAGTGGTTTAACCAGGCAGGGAATTTATTTTGTTGTCTGCTCACAGAGACACCGAGGGGACGGTCTATTCTAAAATTCAAAATTAAAGGTGGTGAAATTATTCCAGTACCTGAAGTTCAGGGCTGTGCTGAAAGGGAGCAGTGATAGGAAGGGTTGGTGTTTGAAAACCACCTTTTCTCTGTAAGTCACAACCTGCGCAGAAAGGGAAAGGGAGTGGCTGATGTCAGGGAAAGGATGCTTCCCGAGGGTTGGAAGGTTATTTTGTAGGCTCCATATTTCATTGCACCAAATTTCTTTGTTATGTTAGGTGCTTCTTGTGTAGAACGCCTGTGTTCCAGTGCTGTGTTTCCTGATCATCTGTGATGTGGTATGCCAAAAAGACCTTGGATAGACAGCAGAGGCTTCTGCAAGTCTTCAGTTTGATATGGTAGTTTCATTTATAGGGGGGAATAGCAAACATTTACCCGTGCAGTGGGCAGCTGTACAGGCAGCTGTTATCTAAAGCTAACAGTACCTTTCTGTGCCCAGGTATGTAAGGGGAGGGCATTAAGTATCTGCAGCGTTACAGTATGAAAACACGAGGGCACGTTCTGCTCACAGGGAAACAAAATGCTCAGGTTGCGTCCTTAGGACAGAAAGTCGACCTGGGTCTACAGCCCGGGAAGCTGTGCACGGAAGTAGGGATGCAAACCTTTTGGATTTGCTCTCAGTCTGTGCTGCCTGGTGTAAAGGGCTCACGGCAAAAAAAAAAAAACCAAAATAGAGGTGTTGTTCATCCTTTACAAATCCAAGCCATTGTAGAGGAGTCCTATGTGGTACTCTTTAAATTGCTTTTAGATATTTTGGGTCTTTTTTTCAGGCCACTGTGTAACTGGGATAAAGAATTCTGCATAGAAATCATAATTAGTATGTTTCAGATAAAGCAGGGAATTTGGGTTTGGTGTCTCGGAAATGTGTTAAGTGCTAGAAGAAGTACAGCCAAGGAAAAACATACATCAAGGAAGAGCTAAAATTACATTAATTCAAGTATCAAACCTCCATCAGGCTCTGGGGTTTGTGCAGGGGTGGGGGTTGGTTTTGTTTCAGGTGGGGCTGACTGTATAGGGATCATAATAATGGATTTCCCATGAGATAGTCGAAAGAGGATTATAAAATCAGGATCTGTGTATTATAACTGTCTGCACTGTTATATAGATTTGATATGGTCTAAAATCCGCCCCACCCCCAACCCCAAATAATAGTACCTAGTCAAGAAATTACATGCTTCGGTGCAGGATTCACAGACTAAAGAAATTGCATTTTTTTTCCTCCAGGCGTTTACTTTGCTGTAAAACAAAGGGTGGGTGAAGCCACAGCAAGATGTAAATGCTGGGGTCTTAAAAACTGTCTGAGCGTGCGTGTATGGAAATTATCCTGAAATCCTGCGGTGTCAGGAAACGTGTCTGTCGTTCGTTGGCTCTGACTTTCCACTGAGCAGGTCGGCACCAGCCAGGGCCAAACGCCGCACAGGAGATGCCCCCGTGGGAGCCCCTCTCCAGGGATGCTGGGCAGGAAGGGCTCTGCCTGCGCCGCGGTCCCCGGCACCCTTCGCCGCCCTGCGAGACCTCGCCGTGCTGGCCTGGCTCCACGTTTGCTCTCCGGCCCCGGCTTGGCTGCTGGAGTGGTTGGAGTCTCCGTCATAAGCTGGGAGGTTGTGTTTGGGTTAGGTGTGATTCACTGCGTTAAAACGCGGCGAGGTGAGGGGTTGCATAACCTCTTCCTTAGGGTCCGCTTAATTTATCCATCGATGGCGTTGTCTTGCCAGATCTGCAAAGGGTCCTAAGTTGTGGAGCATTGGAAAGAAAAAAGAGGGAAAGAAAAGAAGGGTGGAAAAAAATATGTACTAAGCCTTGAACTCCATGTTGGTTACAAACTGCCATGACTGCGTATAAGAAAGCTTTTTATTTGGGATATTCTGCTCTCATTAATATTGAGACTTAATCTGCACTGTGTTTTTCTGCAGCATTAGCAGCAATCCTTCTGTTGAATACAAATTAGGTTTTTGCTGCAGTCCAAATTCCACTATGGGTAAAGGTTTAACGAGGGTGTTTATGGAGCACCTGCACGGAGTAGCAAGTTCTGTTTTGGGTGCTCGGGTGGGTGGTACTTCTCTGTTGGTTTGGCATTTTTAAGTGACACTACTTTTTGCAGCATGCTAGGATAACAGGTGGGATATTTACATCTCCTTTCTTCCTTTCCTTTTTTAAACTGTTTGATCCCGTGGAGGCTTAGGAGATCATAGCTTATTTCCATCAAAAGAGAATTTGGTCTTTTTCTGCATTGGCAAAATCTCAGGACAATAGTCAGTTTGCAGATCTTGCATGATTTCTGAAGTCAAAAGGGTTTTGTTAGAGAAAACCTAGCCCTGCAGTATCTGGGGAGCCTGCAAAAGGTGCTGAACAACTTCTGCACCCAAGTAGTGTGTTAGAAGGGGGTGGAGACTTCTCCTCGGCAAGGAAACCCAACGAAAATCTTAGGTGTGTTGTGTTTGCTTTGTTTTCTCCCAAGTGGAGATAGGCATGTTCCTTGGCCGAGCTCATTGCCCTCGCCAGAAGTTTTCAGGTGGCTGGGTACACACAGGGCTGATCCGTGCCTCCGGACTGAAGCTCCATCGGAAGAAAAGCAGCTTATAGCCAGGTGGTTTGGGATTGACCTTCCCCAGGCAGCGGCAATGGGTAGTTCGCCACTCCCTAGGCATACCAGGGTATTTGTACCTGCAGCCTTTCTTTGGGGTGAGGAGTGGAGAAGAGCACCATGTGACAGCTGTCACTCATGTGACTTGATTCCAAAAGGCAC
>NW_010265868.1:0-1486 GCF_000690775.1 Eurypyga helias
TATATATATAAACATTTATTATATATAACTTCATTAAATACAGATGTTAGAGAATTTACATGAGAAGTGGGAGACTTGTATTCAATCAGACTGGCTGGGATGAAGATAAGGTAGTCTTTGAATCTCATGTCCCTTATGAGTCCTACATTTCAGTTCCTGGTCTAAGGAGTATTTCATACTTGACAATGATTAGCAAATGCAGTAAATGTAGAGATAAGCCATGTAGACTGGTTATTAGGGCACTTTTCTGCCTCTTGAATCCCAATTCCTCAGGCTGAGGAAAACTACAACCTTTTTGTCCCATTTCCTAGGGAAGCATTCAAACAACCATTAAGAAGGAAGCCATCGTGAACCCTTCCTGGGTGCAGGAATGTGTTCTCCAGCACAGTACTCTTGCTGCCATACAGGGTGGCTTTAAAGAGCTTGCTGCTTAGGTGCTATGCAAAATGCACCATGAGGTGAGCACAGACCCTGTGGAGAGGGGTGAGCTCCCAATTTAGACTTCTTTGGAGACCTTCAGATGCAGGCACTTTTCCCAGCTGCTCTATCTAAATAGCACTTGGGAATAGGATGTTCCCATAGCACCAAGAATAGATATTTAGTTTTAAAACTAGACCAAGGGCAGTTCCAGTGCCTGACAATTCCACAAATACCTTCCTGCTTCTGATTTTATCATGCCAAAATCTGGCACTCTAAATTGAAGACAAAATTACATAAGAACTTTTTTAAAATAATGGTAATATATTATCCCTATTACATTAACTCTTCACTCCTAAAAATTGTACTTCCTATTGCATTTTTCTCATTTTTTTAAAATTATGACAGATCTCATCTCCTTCATCCCAATTACTTCAATATATTCTATCCATGTGGCGCTCATTCATGTAATTTATGATGCAAATGAATATTGCATATGGTGCCACTTTGCTGCATCTAAACAGCAGTCATTTTGTTCAGTATGCAACTAAATACTACATATACAGTTATTTGCACTTAGATCATTTAATCCAGAATTATTTTTAGCGGGTGCTGTGGAGTGCTTGCACCAAATTTGAGGTCTCTCTCAGCTTCAGATACTGCAGCTGTGTTCCCAGCTGAACACACAGTTCAGACAGCTGACCCAAACTGACCAGAGGAGTGCTTCATTCCATAGCACGTCATGCTTAGCACATAAGTGGGGAGTGGACTTGGGGACTATAGCTCTTTTTGCTCCTTTGCTAACTCTTCTGTTATCTCCTTAAGTCTTTCACTAACTCCTCTGTTAGCTGCTTTGCTAACTCCTTTGCTGGATCGTTTGTGAGTGAGTTGGTGTGTCGGTTGCCTTTCCCGGTCATGCTGTCGCTCCTGGAGCTCACTTGGACTTCGCTGCAATCACTCTCGGGCTCCAGCTCTTGGGCTCCAGCCCTCAGCCTCTCTGGCTCTGACTCTTGCTACTCAGCACCTGGGTGCGCATTGTCTGGGAGGTGGTGAGCAATTGTGTCATATG
>NW_010265869.1:0-18487 GCF_000690775.1 Eurypyga helias
TACGGGCATCTTCAGCGAGTGTCTACATGCTGCTTCTTGCTAATTGCATTGCACTGAGCTGTGAACTTCCTACTTACTTTTTAAGGCCAAGAAAGTCTATTTTACAGGGGTTTGCTCAGTGATTTTAATTCCTTTTATAATACTTGTTCTAGCTGTGCTCAGATGCTATTCTCACTCAGCAACCGAGACAATGTGTTGTTGGTTTACTGGTGTGCATTCAGTGCTCTCAAACATACAGGACACCCCAGAGATCACTTCTGCTCTCCAAATTCCTTCCCATCTGTTTGTACTTTGCAAACAGGTCATAGGGGTGACACACTATGACTTGCAACATCTAAGGACAGAAATAAAAGTGGTAATTTGGTCATCAGAGAAAAATAATTCTCCACTGCCATGCCTTTACTCTTGTACACGTTTGCATTCTGCAAAACCACCCACTATTAATGGATCCAAGGCGCTTCACCTAACATCTGTATTACCGGAATGAACATACATGCACAATAGATACCTCTTCGATAAAAACCTGGAATTGCTCTAGTATGTATTAGTCTCTATATGGTGAAGACAGAGCTTTGTTTAAGTTCAAGTACTTTGCTACCAAACCCAAGTTAGTGAACGCAATAAAACTATTCAAGTGTTTAAGTAAAGCATAAGCTTAAGTGCTTTGCCAGACAGGGGTCTCAAGGCAAATTCATGAATGCTTACGCTGTACAGCATCAGGAACAATTCCTGAGAGGCCACAGATCAGTGACTATTTAACTCTGTGTTTCTACAGAGAGCTTCTGATGATAGGCACTAAGTGCTTTAAAAACATAATTAATGCTCAAAGCACTCCTGAGAGGCAGTTAAATATATGACTCAGATTTTTAAGCTACCTGAGGTAGGACTGTCCTTGTTCTTTTCACAAAACACCTGGTACATCAGGGTACACGGTACCAACAGGGTCTCTGTCCCACTGTGTTTGGTGCTCCAAGAGAACACAAGAGAAAACGTACCTCACTCCTTTTCTAGATGGTCAAACACGTACGATAATATGTCCAAGGTGACTTAGCCAGAAAAGATCAGTATTTAGAGACAGAATCTGAGTCTCTATGAAACTGAAGAACTTAGTGCCTCCAGAAGAAAAATCTGGGCTTTGTTACAGCAGTAAAAGCTACTTTAATCCTAAAGCAAATCCTGCACAAGTCAGCCTGTTCCAAGGAGTGAGGAACATGACTCAGGACAGGCCACCATGGCAGGGTGGCTTCCTCCAGAGGCTCTCCCTCTTGAGTGCCCGACACCAAGGTAACGCCTGAGCGCGGCAGCTGTACTTTAACCACCTCACTCCAAGAGCCAACCCCCAGGTTGCATGGCTGATTCTGAAGGACCAGACAATCCAGTGCACCAGCTTCAACGGGCTTCATAGGATTTGGGATTTAGTCAAGCTGGAGTGTTTACAGGGTTATTTTGAGAGCAACGCATTCCATTAAAATGATAACAAGTCCCCAGAGGTGTGAAAACATCGAAGTGTGTGGTGTGTTCATGGAGCAGCCTCCATAAGCCTCCTGCCCTGCAGCAGAGATTCCCATGGACCCCTGGGATGCATCCAGAGCCAGCAATGTCAGGACAGCGTACGCTTGCTTTACAGCTTTCTGGTCCCCAAGTAGAAAATAAGGTCTCACAAAACTCTCACTGCCAAACCTCCTGTGTTTGCCATAGGGTAAACTTCGCAGGCAGACACAATCCCCATATCCATTTTCTCTCCCACCCTCCCTGCCCTCTGGCACACTTTCTTCTTGTCTCTCCATCCTACCTTCCCCTTATTCCCATCCCTCAGAGGCCCCGCTGATCAGGGCAGTCTCCCTTCTACACACCACATCCTTTGAACGCTTCCGCCCTTGCCCCCCACCAACCAAGTCGTGGATGGATCCTGCCTTGGAGGAGACAAGATCAGGCCAAAGGCTCCCACCCAGGTTCCCATGAAATAAAGGAATTCATCCTTAAAAAGTGTGCTAATGAGTAAGCCTGTAGCCCCCCAACACATAGGAATCGACTGTTCTTTTTGTGTCAATACACACAGTTAAAAAAAAAGTCAATGCCTTTTCACTGCTTGTTCTAGACATGCAGGGAGAAAGAGAAGTTACTAAAGTTGTATTTTAAATAACCCCCAAATTCATAATCTTAAGCAATTTGGGAAGTACCTTGCAAGCAGTCAGTGTCAGACCTTCCGCTCACTCTTCCACCTATCTCGGGAAAATGCAATTACCACCCAACTCACAAAGCCAGCCCTCTTCACCCCTAAGCAGAAAGAGGACTTCAGAGGGGGGAAAAGGTTGCTATACAATACCCAGGGTCGCCAACCTCATTTAGCAGCTCCTTGCCTTTCCAGGTCAAGTTTACCAGGGAATCAGATTCCCAGTGGAAAACGCAGCTGGACATCGATCTGCCAAATGCTGAGCCCCAACCCTTCACTTCTCAAGCAGGTCCTCGAAATGCTGTGGAAAAGATGACCTAAAAAGATGCTCTTTTCAGAAAAGGAAGGTATTGTTTTACAATCCCCAAAACGATTACAAATCCAGTGCTGAGACTGAAAACCAGACCTTACTGAGAGCTCAGGGTAGACAAAAGGGAGCTGAGGACACCTTCCTCAGCAGGAGAGACACACTCTCCTGACTCACACAAGGGCTGAAAGGGATCATATTTTCCCCCACACTTTCCCATAGACATCCTTCCAGGATGTGCCACGTTTTTTCTTCCCGCTTGCAAAGCCTCCCACACACCCCGAGTTTGCAGAGATTGCATTCCCCTTGGGGAAATTATTTATTTATGAGCGAAACACAGCTCCCGCTTCAGAGGCAGGTCAAGAGAAAAAAACAAAAGCATTGCATTTATTTCTCCATGTTTACTTATTAAGGATATACCACCTTTTGACAACACCCAAGAGCAACTTGGATCTGTAATTCAAAGAGAATAAGAAATATGGAGCAGGAAGCAAAGAAAGGCAGGAGAGCAGTGAACCGCACTCCCAACTCCTCTTTTGGGCTTAAATTTTTAGTTTAGAGCACACACTCTCAAAATGGAATGTGGAAGACTAAAGTATTGTAAGCACTTGCCCTTCAGTGCTGCTTTTCCAGTGTCAAGTTTTCCATCACACCAGATGTTCACACCTCTGCTTCCACTCTGGCTGCCCGGTGCTGCTACCACAACCCTGCACTCACAGTCCTTCTTGCATCCCCACGTCCCCGGACCCCCATCCACAAACCCTACCTGTGCACCGCCCAGCCCTTCCTTTCCCTTTTCCTACACTTTCTGCACCACCATCTACCCCTCGTCTCAGGCATCTCACCCCTACACATGTTCAAGTTCCTCAGAAACATCCTCCAGTGGCAATGACATGCTGAAGTTTCCATCAGAGAGAGGAATATTTGTGTTCATTGCTATTAAAGCATCTAATGGCTGAGAGCATTCATCCCTCTTTTCCTCAACACTGATCCTTCTCACTTGAAACTGCCACGAGTTCACCAGCAGATAACCCTGGGTACCAGAACCCTTTTCCTCTAGGTAACCATGCTAAGCGTAATGCCAGGCTGCTCTGGATTTATTCCTAAGGATACGCCCTTACTCAATTTTCAAATTACTGATAGAAACATAGCACAGTCAGAAATCCAGACTCCAAACTGCCAAGCTGAACATATTCAGAAGCTGGTGCTGACTCGGTATCAAGCCACAATTCAGGTATGCACCTTGAAACAAAGTCTGCAGAAGTTTTAAGTCTGAAATTTGGAGTTCAACTTCCTAACTCTGAGAGCTTTCCTTGGAGAGGGCGCAGAAAGACCCCACGAACCTGACGCGCTGCTGGTGCCTTGCTGTGCTCCACCTGAACTAAAAAGAGCTACTAGATTCATCTGCGTGAGTAAAAGTAAGTTATATGCCTCACAAACCAAAGGCACGATCCCTGGGCGGGAGGGCACGCAGTTCGCAACCTGCAGGACGGCACCTGAAGGCACTGCAATATCGGCAGTTACTCTCCATACCTTCTTCTACCCATTACAGCAGGTATCTGAACTACTGAACCTAAGCTGCTGATGGCTCCGCAGCAGTCTGACTTCATGGGAGTCCGTCACCTCATTCCACTAAGCCTTAATACTTAAGCCCTTTTTATTTAAAACTGACCAATTTCCGGCGGGTCACTACCATTTGGAGCTGAATACTTATGGAATCTCATTTCAGATGCAGGAAAAGTTTTCTCTGTGACTCATCACCCTCGTTACCTACTTGTACCTGTCATCACTTCTTGAAGGAACACACCTCATTTTGACTTGTACTGGGTTTGCGTGGCAAGGTGCTGGTAGCTGGGGGGGTATAGGGATGGCTTCTGTGGGAAGCTGGCAGTGGGGCCGTGCGATGCCTAAAGGAGGCTGTGACCCTGTGGGCAGCCCGCGCTGGAGCAGGCTCCTAGCCGGAGCTGGAGCTCTGTGGAGAGAGGAGCCCAGGCTGGAGCAGGTTTGCTGCAGGACTTGTGACCCCAGGGGTCCCAGGCTGGAGCAGGGGGCTCCTGAAGGATGGCACCCCATGGGGGTGACCCACTGGAGCAGTTTGGGAAGAACTGCAGCCTGTGGAAAGGACACACGTTGGAGAAGTTGGTGGAAGAGTGTCTTCCATGGGAGAGACCCAAGGCTGGAGCAGGGGCAGAGTGCGACGATCCTTCCCTGGGGAGGAAGGAGCGGCAGAGACACCGTGTGATGGACTGACCACAACCCTCGTTCCCCGACCCCCTGCGCTGCTGGAGGGGAGGAGGAGGTGGAGATATGAGGAGCAAAGCTGAGTCTGGGAAGAAGGGAGGGCTGAGGGGAAAGTTTCTAAGTTTGGTTTTATTTCTCTTCTACTCTGATTTGATTGGTGATAAATGAGATTAATTTCCCCCAAGTTAAGTCTGTTTGGATGGCAATTGCCAAATGCTCCCTCCCTGTCCTTGTCTTGACCCACAAGCTTTTTGTTACGTTTCTCTCCCACGCAGCCGAGGAGGACAGTGACCGAGCAGCTTTGGTGGGCACCTGGCCCCCCACCTGGGTCAACCCACCACATGGTCCCAGGCAGAAAAGTACCATTCTGAAACAGGCCTTTTCCTATGTGCAGGCAGCTACTGAACTGTCTGTGTTGGGGGGTAGGGGAAGGGGGAAATAAGCCACGTGAAAATACATCACAAAAACAATCACAAATGTCTTTTTGTTGCTCAAGGTTTCAGCTCCAAACTGCAAACTGTGTATAGTTATGGGGCTGGCAAGAAAGGCACATACAGTTTGAGCCACTAGAAGATAACTTGCTTAAAAAAAAAAAAAAATCCTTCTTAAAAGGTCAGATTCCTGAGAGGATACATTCAGAAGGACAGTATCTTGTCCTTCAAGCCAAATAATTTGTTATACTTTCAGTACATGCACTCTTGTAAGAGATGTGGTGCTCATTTCAAGTAGAACACCCTCAAAAATCAATCCTTCCTGGATCAGGTCTCTTAAAAGAGAACACCACCACACCTGCTACAAAGCCAGCGTGTCCATGCACGTCCCCAGGACAGCCCTTGCCCTCCTAGCAGCCAACACCAGCGGATTCCCTGCCGACCCGGCGAGAAAGCACTGCGCAGTGTCCAACTCCGGCCCGCTCCCCGGCTCGGGGGCAGGGGGCACCAGAAGGTACCTTGGGTAGCTAGGGGCTAAACGGACGTTGTTGGCTACATCTGGTGTCCCCGCACGCCTACTCTTGGGCACCTGTATAACCCAGAGCAGAGAGAAAAACCTCAGGATGAGACTGACAGAAAAAAGGACAATATAGGTTTACTAATTTTTCCAAAGGTCTCAGGGCAAATTCTCCAATTTTTGCAGAGATTAATTAGAGTAATTAGTTAAGTCATTAACTGTAAGGTGTGTGAAGCAGTGTGTCATTTTTTTGTTTATTTGTACCAAGCCTAACTCAATGAGATCTTGATACATGACTGGGTTTCCTAAACACTACCTAGGTCCAAATAACTAATGACAACAACAACAAACAAAATATATTTAAGGTGACTGCAAGGCTCCAGGAAGATGACGTTAATCAGCACAACTTCATCAACCTCATGCCGTGCCTCGGCAGAGATCTCACCCTGGACTGGGGGCTCTAGCCCCACAAAAAACAAGACGACAACCACCAACTACACTGTATTTGAGACGGGTGAACCGCATGGGATTTGATTATAGTATTGGTTAGACTTCAGGGACTAAAGAGAATTTTACCAAACCTGCTTTCATCTTTTGCAGTGTCAAAACTCACATCTCCAGCCAACACTGGTTGCCACTCTACTGACATTTTTAAACACTTGCGTGTGTTTTATAAAATGAACATCCCTTCCTTCTCAAGGCTGGAGAGAAGAGCTGCATCTCACTCGAGAAAGAAAATCCCATCTGCTGACTACTACTGGGCTACACAACGTAGGAGGGGAAGGAAAGGCAAGTGCATCACTAATTGTCAGCAAGAAACTTCCATTAGCATCTGAGGAGCCACGTGTGCCTGTTGTACAACTGTCAGAGAAGCTCATGCAGCTTCCTAGGCTAAGCTGACTAGAATTTGTGTTTGTAATTACACTTCTCTCATTCTTCACCCTTAATGCCTGTAAAATTCATCATTTCCAATCATCACCTACCTCTTACTTTGCAGGGAGAGCATAAGGCAATGAGATGGCAAATATTTTTTGAACAAAGGGTTGTGTGTGGGCTGAGTTGGGGGGGGGAGGACCCTTGGTGTCCACACCAAAAAGCAGATTGCACAGAAATGTCTATCTCACAAAGAAGCACTATAAATGCTTCCCATATGAACTTGGAAATAAACACAGGGCAATTGCAAACCTCATTCCATTATGTTACATGCCTGTAATTGTCTGCAGAAAGTAACTTGCTCTATGTCAAAAAACCCCAAAAACCCTGCTGTGCATATATCTGGTATTTATTAAAACTGCCTCTGTGAATTCTGTGCCAGTCTAAGCATTAGTCAAATGGAATAATAAACAGCTGCAAGTCATTCCACATACACAAGGTCTAATCCTATGATATCCTAGACTTAGTAATCATGTACTAAGTCCTATTTCCTACTATTAACAGATGAAATTCTGAGATTCTCATAAAAGTTTTAAGGTAATCCCAATTAACAGCCAGGAATGCATTCCGTAACTTCGCTCCTCAGGTTTGATCCCCTATTCACACTCATGTAGCCATTGCTCCCCTGTCTAAAAGAAGCACATCATGTTTTCATTCACATGATTCACTATTCTGTTCAATTTAAACAAAATCCATACATTGGTATGAGCTACCAAATTCCTCATGCCCCAAACTACCAACAACAGTTCCATAAACCTAATTTTACCCTCCTTGCAGCACGCCACTCTTGCAAGCAATCTGCTTTATAAAGCCACACTGAAGTAACAACACGTGGTTGCAATATCCTATTGATAAAGATAGAAGGACAACACATCCCTAAGCACACTGCACCCAGGTTCAGGTAGAAACTCTCTTATTTGAGCAGAGTCAACTGAGCTAGTATTAGGTTTCTGGAAAAGCCCAAAGCTCTTTAGCAATCACAGAGGATCAGGACCACAGATTAACACTCTCTTGAAGTTTCATCACCAGAAACAGCATCACAGAGACACAAGTGTGCAGCCAGCTCGAGGGCTCTCTGACACTACGGCATCCCCACTGCACACTCTCCATGCCTCCCCCAACTAGGCAATACCTAGGCTTAGTCCTGCTGAGCTGATAAACTAGTCATGTCAACTAACCCAAACACTAATATAAGGAGAAAAGAAAAGGAAAGAACAGCAGCAGAAGAGTAAATGAAAATAGATGAGTTTGTATTAGCATGCAGCTATTGAACTGCGGTGTTATCTAAGACATCAGAGCTGTCTGCAGCTGTCTGAGAAGGAAGACAACCTAATCACCCCTTTCCTTCCATCAGGGCTTTGCAGAGCTCACAAACGTACCTCTCTGAATCCCACCAATAGCCCCGGATCCTCTGCTTTCATTTAACCTCCCAAAGAGCTGAGCAGCCTCAGAAGTCGTACACCACAGTGGGTTATGGCTACTTCTAACCCCCAGTCATCCGAGCTAAAGGTACAGCAGGAACCCCCCCCCCCACCCCACCACCAAGGCTAGAGGCAGGTAACCATGGACCTGTTTCGAGTCACTTCTGCACGTCGTGTTACTGCTACAGAAACGCAGACAAGCTGGTTAGATCACTTTCAGATCAGAGACTCACCGACTCTGCTTATGCCTAAAAACCAGTACACAGGCATACGTATACAGAAGTTATATAGACAGTCCAGGGCAAGTCTGGAGAATTTCAGGCCCAACACGTGCCTTCTAGAGTTCACTGGCATTTCTCCTATTTTAATGTTATCTCAATGGTAAGTTTAGTTGCAGACCTCTTGATTTTGTCTCCTGAGCCACAAACATTTCAGATCTTACAATGCAAGTACAAAGGACGAACAGCCTTTGTTTTAAAATACATATAACTCGATGATATTTCAGTGGAGTAAGAAGGAAAATCAGTCATTTCCATAGGATGAATTTTACCCTGGGAAAACGGCTATTTTTCTAATATCTCGACATATCTGTCCAACCCCTGAAAAATCAAACCATGCAAGATCTAGCCAGTGCAGTGCTAGCACGCTAGCACAAACACTAAATAAAATAGCAATAATATCAGAGTACTGCCTTTCAAAGGCACTGAGACGGGATTAAGACAAGACAGGTGAAGAATGCACAGAGATTAAAGAAAAGGCGCTACAGAAGCGAGAAGGCATGTTTGCTGGAGTGGATCCAAGCAGCATTACCACATCCCCAGTTATCTCCCACGTCATCGCCCCATCAGATCGCTGAAGCACATCACAACCTGTTACACACCCCAGCCTCATTCACAGCATGAGCTGCACATTCCAAAAAACGGTGTGCACCAGCAAATTTGTCATCTTGGGAGCTCTTAACTCATTTCTACTCCATCTTATGTCGGTGCATGATGCTCACACATGCCACAGCAAACTGCAGAAGCTTAGGTCCTCAAAGCAACAGATTTTTCTTCCCACTGAGGCAGCACAAATGTGTTTGTTGCCTTGGATAGAACAGTGCTCGCTGCGAACAGCAAAAATCTAGCTGCACTCAATCGTGCTGCATATTAAATATGTACATGCAGACCCAGTGGGGGGCTTCAGGGGTTCACCAAAACCACAAACTTGTCTAACATGTCTCCTTTTACTAATCACGTCTTTTTACAGACTGTCCAGGTGTGACACAGAATCATAGAATCACTGGGTTGGAAAAGACCTTAGAGATCATCCAGTCCAACCATATCTGTCCGCCACTAAACCGTATCTCTCAGCACCTCATCCACCCGTCTCTTAAACACATCCAGGGATGGTGACTCCACCACCTCCCTGGGCAGCCTGTTCCAGTGTGTGATAACCCTTTCGGAGAAGAACTTCTTCCTTACATCCAATCTAATCCTCCCCTGGCGCAGCTTGAGTCCATTCCCCCTCGTCCGATCATCTGTCATTAGGGAGAAGAGACCAACACTCACTTCTCCACAACCTCCTTTCAGGGAGTTGTAGGCAGTGATCAGGTCTCCTCTCAGCCTCCTCTTCTCAAGGCTAAACAAGCCCAGTTCCCTCAGTCGCTCCTCATCAGACATATTCTCCAGACCCTTCACCAGTTTTGTGGCCCTTCTCTGGACACGCTCCGGGACCTCAATGTCTTTCTTGTAGTGAGGGGCCCAAAACTGAACACAGTACTCGAGGTGCGGCCTCACCAGTGCCGAGTACAGGGGGAGAGTCACATCCCTGGACCTGCTGACCACAATTTTTTTGATACAAGCCAAGATGCCATTGGCCTTCTTGGCCACCTGGGCACACTGCTGGCTCATGTTCAATCGGCCATCAACCAACACCCAACACCCTGATGCCTGGGTGAAGGACAGCCCCGTGGGATTGATACCTGTGGCCAACTGTACCTGGAAAAAGACATCTGCTTCTTTCAGTACAAACTGCCAATTTTTCATGGAGGAACACAATCTGTCCCAGCTTTGCTTAATCTACCAAATCTACCCGGACACATGACAATGTCTGGCATTAAAGGAAACTACATGTGCTTAGCTTTCTTGCAAATCAAGCCAAGTATCTAAGTGCTGGCATGGAAATACCTGCAGCTTTGTGATATATGGTGTCATAGTACCTGTTCTGGAAATAGATCATCCCTGTAATGTATATACGAAAGAGATGAATGCTACAGGCGTTTAACAGCACCCCTGATAATAGGGCCTGTAATGGATTTTTAAAGTGAATTTAAGTCTGAGGGAAGATACTGCACTGATGTTCCTGGAAACCTAAATCCTGAGAAGTAGTGTCCCAGGAGCTGTTTTCCATGTGGAAGAGAGCACCCTGAAGATGAGAGCTGTGGATTTCATGACTGGGCAAGCAAAGCAAAGGCACAGGTGGCTGGTACATGCCTACTCCCAACTCACACGCAAAATGCTCACTTGTGCGGAAGCGCTTCATTTCATCTACACCGTTTTCTGCTTCTGGTCAAAGGACAAAGGGAGAGGGGAGGAGAGAAAACCCAGGAGCATAGGTAAGTCCCTGAGGCACTGCTAAAATCTCTACAGTTTGTAGTCTAAAAGGATGTCAGGCTTTCAGGTGGGCTACAGGATTCCCTTGCCAAGGCCACACTAAGGTCCTGCACAACTCAAGACACCACCACCCTTGAACCTCTCTCCCTACTTTTTCCTCTCTAACTTAACTAATGCTACCTTTCCTGACACCCTGAGCTCCTGTCCCACCAGTCCTGATGATCACGAATGTCCAGCAGACTTCCATGGAGATACAGGATATCGTGCACACAGACCCTCTGCAGGAACCAGAGCCAGAAGCAACTGGTAACCAGTCCAGCGACTACTTATGTCTACTTATTTATGCTTAATTTTAAGAACACAAGTATTCCCACTGCATGCAACAGCATCTTTCCCTGGACTTCAACTGCAGGGAAGGAAAAAAAAAAATATTTAAGCCCCCAAACCCCCACCTGTATGTCCAAGGGAACACAGACGCCTTGTTGTTCAAGAGGCACTAAGCACCTGCTTAACCCCAAACACACAAGCAAGAGCAGGAAGTAACCAAACAGAAACAAACAAGCAAGCAAAAACCTCATATTGTCCTGAACAGGGAGAAATGAAAGAACCAGTAATAATTTAACAGGAAGGACAGCAAATGAAAAAATGTGAACTTTAAGAAGATATCACAGATCAGGTGGGAAAGGTGGAAAAACAGAAGTAACCTCTTTGGGGATCACTGCTTGAAAACTGCCTTTTTGCTTCAGTGTTCAGTATAAACCACAGTACCTCTGCCACATGGCCACAGATGTAATTCGGTGCAAAAGTAGATATGAATATGCTTAAATAAATCAGAGCAGAAGTCTAAAGAATACAGGCTGCCTTAGCTACTTCCTGACTTTCACCTTCAAGACACAGAAGAGACCTCACAACTGGTGTAGTTGTGTTTATCGAATCTCTTTCTTCGCTCACACAGATTAACGTCACCCAAGATCCAGACCATCATGCATTATCCCCCTCGCTCTTGCAGGAGCCGTGTCATTAGAAGGCTATCAGCATTTCCACTAAAATCTATATTGTCAAGATGAAAATATGAATTTGCCCGAGGGTGAAACTTGACATACAAGCTTCTGCCTTGGAGCAACTGTTTTTAAAAAGTGTATTAAGATCGTCCTGCAGTAGAAAACAGCAATAGGAAGAAAAAAAAAAAAGATACAATTATTATTATTATTAATTATAATTACTATAACCTTTGGTCTTGGTACAGTAAAATGCTCTTGCTTTCTGGGAGAAAAAACTATGCCTTAGGCAGAGAGGCCAAGATTTTTAGTACTGGATACCTAAAGCTAGGCTCCTCAAGCTATGCCTGGAGATTAAAGAAGAGATTTCCAAAGACATATATGAAAGTTAAACTCTCTGATTTTCCAAAGGTTGCTAGAATTGCAATCCTCCAGAAACTTACACATCGTTTTATCTTAACACACTGCTAAGCAGCCCTACTGATGAGCTGAACTTCATTTAAGCAAGCACATGCAACTGCCCAAGTCTAACTTCTGTAAAAGCCCAAGTCTAACTGATTTCTGATAGAATTTGGCCTTCAGACCACACAGATTCTTTTGAAAACATAGCCTTTAATTCCTCTTGATGTCATCTAATCCCATGCCCTTGACAATCTTCTCCTTACACAGAAAACAGGTTTCAGGAGCGTTTGCTTTGGGAAATGTATCTGAAAGGCCAACACTCTTGCTCTAGCATGAGTTACCTTACTTCTTACCAGCTGCACCTTCAAGATCCTTGGGTTTTCTTAACAGGATTGTAAGTGAAGATTGAAATGTGTGTATGAAAAAGACTGGGCAACACGGAGCTGCGAGAGAGGATAAGGAGGTGAAAGTGATTTTTCTCTTGCAATGACTTTCATATAAATATTTTCTTTATGTTAATGTAATTATGTTGATGTAAACAGCGCACATTAGCATTAAACACGGCACAGCACATCAGGAGGTGCGATGCGTCAGGCGCCCTGGCACCACGAGACGGCGGAGCCGTCGCACATCCGACTGCAGTCTCTGCTGCTGCGCGGGGCAGGGGCAGCTGTACGTGGCCAAAGTACTCGTGCACAGATCGACTCTGCGGGTATGAGGGGTCCAAAACAAACCCTAGGCATGCAGGCGATCCATGCTCACACACAGGCCATTATCCGGCATTTTTGAGCATTAAGCAGTCCAGCCAGAATTTAACCTATGGGTCCAACAACCTCATCCAGCTGCACCCCTGTCTAGAACACCAGTGACACACAAGCCTTCCTCCCTGCATGACTTCTGCTCCCCAAGTTTCAACAATGCAGAAGTGTTAATGTAGTTCCTTATTCCAAAGCTTTACCCAAATTCAGCTCCAGAAAGTTCACATCCCCATGCCGGTGTGGACAGAGGGTCCCCCCTCCCATGAGGGCTGCCTGCCAGCACATATCCCTGGTCAGAGATCTCTCCAGGAGAAGAAGGTGGTAAGAGGGAAGCTGAGAGAGTTCACAGGGTATGGAGGAGACAGGGAAAAGATGCCTATGGCTGAAGCACTGAAAAGAGCAAGCCAGGAAGCAAAGCCTACAGATTTAACACCGTAACAGCCATTCAGCACACAGCCTCCTGCAGGCTGAGAAGCCCCTCCCTTCTTCACAGGATGAAGATGTGAGGCCACTAAGCCAAGAAGGGTAGAGGGCACTGCGTAAGCTCTCAGGAGAAGTTACTATGCAAGTTAATGTGAACAGATGAAGCCTTTCAGCAGCCGCTCTGCCCGTCTGTCCCAACGCACGTACCGTAACCAGAAGCTGAACAGAAAAGCTGCCAGACTGACAGTACCGCTTGCCTTCTCCCTCCCAACAAGGAGGGCAGGCAGTTGAAACGCTATGCTCCATGAACATGGGTGATAAGCAGACTTCCCTCCTGAAAATGAAGACAAAAACAATTCCTAACTGCCCCAAAATGTCCTGGGCATTTAGCATAAAGACAGTCATGGTTCAGCTAGTGGCAGAGGATGGTATCAATCAGGACCAAGACCCACCCATGGGATTGCTGGCTCATCTAGCTACTACACCTGTCTATAACATCTTGCTTAACCACTGTCATTAAGCAACCCCTTTTGTGCAGCCGTGCATTCATTCACAAGTTGTTAAATGGAAAAGAAATACATTGATCTCCAGGATTTACAGTTACAGCACTGCATGCGGCTGGGTTCATCAGGTGAATCGAGCCTGCACACACACAGAAAACGAGCCTTGTGAGCCACCCTTACGAAAAACATCCATTTCTTTGGGAAGCTTGCAGTTACAGACCATGCAGTGCTGCTTCTGTGCATGACCTAAAGAGGGCTTTAAGCCTCCAGCGCCATCAGCGCACCCTGATGGAGAGGTCCCAGCCAGTGTCACAGAACGAGGTTTACTGAACCGTTCTGCAGAACTCAGGAGAGCCGTGTCCCCTCCTCGGTTCAAAACGCTAACAGAAAGGCTCTCACTCACAGCCACGCTCTGCAGGTTTCCAGGCACCGTGGTTCAAACCACAAGTGTATTACATTTCTCTACAAACATTACTATATCACCACAGCTAAGTTGTGTGGTTGTGTTTTTAAAGCAGACTATTAATTTTACTATAAAACATGCATCAAAAACCATCAGACTGCAACAAACGTCTAAACCAAAGCACCTACTTGCCAGTTTTCAGAAACCTAAGTCTAACAAGAAAAGAAAACAAAACCCCAAAACAGAGAAGGGAAGTGAAAGGCGCACTGAGACCTTGTGCACTCCTGCTCACTACACCGGGACCTTTGTGGGTCTCTGCTAGAGAAAAATAAAAAGCACCTTTCTCAAAACCAAAGTCAACCGTTGTCTCCTAACAGCCAAACACTCCACGTGACACCAAAAAAAATTTATGTCAAAGGACAAGAAAATGTGGTGCCACCACTTTTGAGGGCAAATTGATCAGAGTCTATCAGGAAAAATAAACAATCAGGGGTTTAATGCACACTATTAGAAAAAAATCAGACTACGCAGATTTTGATATTTATCTTTTTGACTGACTAGCATTCATGAGTTACACAACACAAATCGCCAAAAAGACATTAAATAAATGGAAAGACATTTGACCTAATGATTAGGCGTGCATAATTGCTAATCAGGCCCAAGAACGCCACCCCACCAGTGCAGCAGCCCTTGACCATCCTCCCTGTTAGTGCAAAGACTTCCATACGGCAGATACCTCCCCACCTACTCTCACCTCAACTGCTCAATTAGCCATTGCAGTATATTGTCTGGTAGTGCAAAAAATCCACATTTGAGAAGAATGTTAAAAGAGGGGTGGGTCAGAAACTAACTGGGAGATAGTTATTCAACTGGTATTTTAGCCAGCACAGACCCAGCAAATAATGTTGAACAAAACATGCAGACACAAGGCATTGCAATGTATAAAATGTTAAAATGCTATAGAGCATCAACGTGGGGGCTCAACACTGACCCTGCCACAGAGCACACGGAGAACAGACCGGGACACATGGATACGGCACTCTTGAAAATGCTCTTTCAAAAGCCAGTTGCATGTGGCTGTTGTGCTGGTGAGAGCCCTGCGAGAGCTGTCTCTCTCCAGAAACACGCAGGACAACTGAAGAAGTTTTAAACTGGGTTCCACTTAGCAGCAGAACATGGGTTCAAGCACAGAAAACAGCAGCTGGAGGATAAGCAAGTTTTCAACACGCAAAGGCAGAGAATGTCAAGGATGAAACAGCAGCACAAAAATACAAAGAGCACCACGTGCTTCACAGAAAGCAAGCCGACCTCCAGATGAGCACCCACAGATGTGCTTCCAATGTTCTGAAGACCAAAGAGCCAGTCTCACAAGTCTGTAGAAGAGTCCCTGGTAAAAGATCAGATGGCAGGAGGATCTATGTTAAACTGTTTTCAGAGCCTGATGGAAGTGCGCAGATGAATGATGGATAAAACTATTTTCTTAACAGAAAATCATAGAGAACTGAGATTTAAAATTTAAAAGAACAACCGTAAAAGAAATGCCAGGTACCTTTGCTACAAGTGTCAACTAACAGCCCTGCTCTGCAATCCCTGAAGAAGCTCTTACAGGTGATCAAGCATGCCTGAAATGCACAGCAAAGCAAAGAGGGCCACATCAGTGCTACAACAAAACACATCACTTCTCCTGGCAGAGACATACTGCGGGTGACAGTTCAGGAGCGGATGGCACAGAACACCACCATTTCTACCCACACATGAGACATACAGCAAAGAAACCACCACCAGAATCAGTGGGCGAGGTGCTTGCAGGACTGCAGGAGGTCAGCGGTACCCGTACTATCCATACCTAACATTCTGATGAAGAAAAGCACCATTTAGACATCACAGGGGAGTCGCAGTTAGCACTGCTCAGTCTCTGGCCCGCATTGAACATGGCATGGCACGGAGAGCACCTGGGGACCATGGCCAGAGGGATGCAGGGAAGGCACAACAGCAGCTGGAGGCTGAAAGAGCAGCACGAGCCACTGTGGTCACTGCCGCTGCGAGATGCAATCCATCTCACCATCCTGAACCAGGGGAGCAGGCGAGGCAGATTTGAAGCACCCCAAGGGTTAAGGTCACCCACCTGTCACACAGAAGTCTGAAAAGGAGAAGGGTTCATCTCAAATACTGAAGTAGGGAGAAAAGGAAGAGAGGTGCAGTTTGTGCTGAATTGATAACTCATCTAGCCTTGGCTAAAAAGATGATGTATTTTTTTGTGAGTTCCAGGCACTCTCCCAGGAACACTGATGCAGCTTCCTGGTATGAACCCAAGGGAGTTATCTCTCAGTCATTCTGCCTTGTTGTTAAAGATAGGAAGAAAAATGTCCTTTGTGAGTAATTCTAAATCGTTCTCCAACTGAATTATCTGCAAGGATCTTACAGAGATTCACAGTGAACTACAGAATCTCCTTTTCTAGAAAGGGAGGTGAGGTTATTTTATAAAATACACAGTCCTACATTTTTAGCCTCATGAACCTACCTTACAAGAAGCCGTAGACTCCTCTTGCTGCCATCTTTCAGCATAGAAAATACATGCCTTTTGGCTGATCCATACACCAAATAGAAGAAATGGCCACCAAAACATTTTGCACCCTCTTTTTTCATGTGAACCTTTATTGTTTCTTACAGTTGCTACTGAGCTTGGGTGTTTTTTCCCCTTTAAAATTTCTGAACTAAGACATTTAAAATTCTGAAGTTTTCACAAGACATCTTCTGCATTTTTCATCCAACTGAACTCCCATTATTTCCGTTTTAGTAACAGTTGTCTTTCCCATGCTCCCTCCCATCCTGCAGTACTGAACATACATGGAACCAGTTGCAAGATCCCAACACCTTGCACGCTCACCACTTGCAGTGCTACTTTCTTTTCTCAAAGCCCTGTCATCTCTCTTGAACAACAGAGAAGTGCTGTGGATAAAAGTCTGCAAAGCAGCACTAGTACTGATGGAAACGCGGTCTGAGCTAAGTAACGTACCACTGCCCATGCACTCACAGGTTCAAGCCAGAAAGCACGGTAACTGGAGGTGGTGCTTTAACCAGCCTTTTGGCAGCTACAGTTGATTTTCCATATGCAGCTTGGACACTGTTCATCACATCAGCTCTCCTGTGGGAGATAAGGGAGGAGGATCGGGGGCCAGAGGAAGGACAGCTGTGCATCAGTGTGCAGATTTAAGCTCAGCCTTAGGCTTTATCCACATTCAGCAATAAAAGTCAGGAAACTGCAAAACTTTCCAAGACTCACTTGGGCATTAAATCCACATAATACCTGCCAGTTTCAGTTGGTCCAGCTCAGCTATCTGTGGAAGGAGGAAGGTGGGACATCTACAAAAGTAAGTTTTAGATAAAGGCTTTAAAATATAAGTGTTAGGGACTCTGAAGAAGAAGAAAGCTCCTCCCAAGCTAACAAGCATCCATCCCTGACTGCAAGCTTCAAGGGAAACAGCCTCATCACAGCTTGGCCCCCTCTCTCTGTAATGATCAACACTTGTGAGCACACCAGGAAAAAAATTAAGCCAAACCCAGTGGAACATGCTTTACAGAGGAAAACCAAGAGTCATGTTGGATACTTCAGCGAGTTTTCTGGCTGCATCTGAGCTGAACGTTTTACAGCACTGGCTGTGCCTGCACGCACTGAGCAGAGATTTCTCATTTCATACATCATTTACTCCTGCAGTGATTGCACAAAGTCACAACACGTCCTTAATAAACAGAAGAGGAGAAATCCATTCTTCTCATGATAATGGTTACGGCAGGAGATATTAAGCATAGATTTCTCTGCACAGCAATGCCACTTGCTACAGGATAATCGTATGTCCTTAATAGAGAAATACAAGGCAAACACAGGAAAGTGCCGACTCCTTGCAATCAGAGTGTGATGGTTGCAACAAGAGTTTTCCCACAGCTCTCAACAAGTTATTTATGTGCAAAGCTCCAGCCATAAAAGGAACATAATTCTCACTGGAAGCAATCAGCGATGTTTTTAGAGAAGAACAGGTGCCCGTGGGTGGTCAAGAGACGGTAACATTAAGCATCTAGTCCCTTTTATGTAACTTGTTGAGGGTACCAACGCCAGTTACACCAATCAAAAGGATTACGACAGTTGTTGGCAAATTCAGCTCTGGCTTCAGTACCCTCCTGTGGTCTTCTACTTGGCCTTTGCCATCACACTGCTCCTCTCCCTCCCCCCCAACACCCATACAGACAGTTACAGATCCCTAATACTGCAGGACAGGTACCCTTGACCATTTACTAAAGTTTAAACCCTATTCTGGACAAGTGCTAAAGCACAACTCCAACAATCACTGGGAAAAAGGGAGAAGTATTAAGAAAGAAAATATATAT
>NW_010265870.1:0-2455 GCF_000690775.1 Eurypyga helias
TCCTGGATTAATTAGGACTAAATATTTTATAAATTTAATCATAAATTATTATAATTCCCCCTCCCACGAGCAATGGCAGCATCCCACCAGCAGTCGTAGCATCCCCCACCACCTTCATTCTCCCCCTTATCCCCCTGGAAAAATTAGGCATAATTTAATAATAAATTATTATAAATCCCCCCTCCACCTACGAGCCCTCCAAACGTTTTTATTTCTCTTGCCCTTTGAACACAGGGCACTGCGGGAAGGATCAGGGCAGGTTTTATCTGGGGGTGATGGAGAAGGGCCCCGAATTAGAGATAGGTAACGATGGGGCTGGCCCCAACCGCTATCAGCTCCATGCGTGGGACTGATATTTAATGTGCCGATATCTGCAGACGGAGCCCAGCCCTGGGATGCTGCGGCCGGGCTGATAGGGGAGAAGGTTGATTTGTGCTTAAAAAGGTTCGTTTTTCTCCAGAACAGGGGTCCTGGGACCCACGTTTTTGGAGAGCATGGCAGTTTAATGCTGGATCTCAGCAGCATCAACCATGGGGAGGGAAAAAATAACCCGATGGATAATGTGACCTTTGAGGATCAGCGTCATTTCCCAGCCACTGAAACCTCATTTGCCCTCGGCCATGGCGCTTGGCATCCCTGATCCCTGGGGAACGGGTTCGGGGGCACTCGAGGTCGTTGGTAAAAGCAAACATTAATACGTACCAGGGAAAAATTGGGTGAGAAGAGGCAGGCTGGTGTCCCATCAGATACTGGTGGATTTTGGATTTGCAGCCCAGGTTGCTCTCTGGGTGTTGCTAGCTGCAGGGCGGACACTGCACAACCCTGCTATGAGGCCCTGGGGAATCCCCAGGCTGCGCCGGACCCCACCGAATCACCGGAGATGGTTTTGCAGCCTGTGCAAGGAAAGATCAGGAGTGGCTGCAACCCTCTTGGAGGGTGTCTTTCCCAGGGAATACCAACCTGGATGCGCGCTCCTGCAGCCCTTTGCTCATGGCTACAAAAATGAGGGAAAATCAGAAGGTTTAGGGGCAGCGGCACCATGCCGAGGAGGCGATGCCTGAGTTGGATTACCTGCGTCTCGATCACGATGGGCTGTACGAGCAGCGTGGCGGTGCTGGTGAGGAGCCTCATCCAGCTGCTTCGGGGTTATGGGTTGTTATTTTGGGTTATTTATGATTGGAAGATGGATTCAGGGCCAGCGCGGGGATGAGGAGGAGCTGGAAGGATGGAGAAGAGAGACTCCATCATGCTGCCCACCTGGTCCCGGTGGAGCTGGGGACGTCCCGTCGGTCCCACCGGCACCGGGGTCACACGCACCCCGCAGCCTGGGAACTCGCTGCACCGTGAGCTTTGGGGTGCCCGTAAGTGAGGTTGGGGTGTGAGGCTGCCACATCCGGGCTCTTGCCCCTGGGCCCCGGCTCCTGGAGCCCTCCCTTGGGCTCAGCACCTGCCCGGCCTTTTAATTTTCACAAATACTAAGTATTTTGAGGTTGGACGGGAGCAGACAAAAGCCAGATGGCGAAGGCGGGCTGCCCCCAGCCTGTGTTCTTGGTCCAGGACCCGCTTTGCACCATGGGGACTCCTCCTCCTCTTCCTCCTCCTCCTCCTCCCCGCTCCAGGGCCGGTGGGAAAGTCTGGGGCTGTTGCTATTTTCTATCTGTTATCGAAGCCTCTTATCGCTTTGCTCTTGTCTGCGTGCCGGCTTTCGGAGCGTCCAGGGTCTCACTCTTGGCAGCCTGGAGAAGTCCCGTCCCCCCCCTCCTTTTTTATTCCCTACATTATTTTTCCTTTTTATTTATTTTATCGGATAAGCACAAAGAATCAAGAAAAGGTTTATTGTTCCTGCGCTGAGAGAACCTTAATTTGAGTGGAATGATCAAATCGTTACCTGGATAACGATGGGTTTTCCTACTGCTGGAAAAGCCCCAGGAAAGCCGACCCTCATGCCTGCCCGGACCCGGGTCCCTGTGTCTGCGCAGGGGTGACATGGGCACGTCGCCTCCGCATCCTGCAAGTTTGTACAATCGCTGTCATTTAAAAAAAAAAAAAAAGAAGGAGGTGGGAGAAATCCTTGTTATCAAAAAAAAAGAGGGAGGGAGAAGAGTTAATCGTCGAAGCGGAGTATCTTGGAAGGGAGCATTTTTTGGCTCTTCCCCTCTCTGTAAAGCCAGCCTCAGTAATTCAGTTTTAAAGCATGAAAAAAGGGAGTTGATGAAATTCCACTATCAGCACTGAACCAATATGCAAAATATCTCGCCGAAAATCAAATAGCTATTATGTTTTCATTTCCATTTCAGCGTATTTGCTTAATGAAGAATAGACAGATCAGGCAAGCCGAGGGAGGCTGTGTGCGGTGATAACTGTGCAGGGCTTCCAGCAATCCCGGAGAAGTGACGCTCCGCTCCCTGCTCTGCGCTCCCTCTCCCTCGCTTGCTTTTTTTTTTTCCCCCCTCTT
>NW_010265870.1:2589-2898 GCF_000690775.1 Eurypyga helias
ATGGGACAGGCTGGGTGTGGGGATGCATCCGGGGACCACGATGGCATGGTGTTGGGATGCTGCCCATCACCCCCGTAGACACTCGTTGACGCTGCGGTACCCAGGTTTTCTACAGCTGCATTTATACGGGGCATCCCCATCTCCCTCCTGGCTGGGGCTTGGTGTTGTGGGGTAGGGTGAAGGGTGGTCTGAGCACCCCTGGGTGGGTGCAACACATGGTCCTGGCTCCGTCCATCCCTCCCCGGGTCCGTCCATCCCTCCCTGGCCAGGCTGGAGGTGCCAAGCCATGCAGAAGGCGAGAGTCGGGTT
>NW_010265870.1:2960-3268 GCF_000690775.1 Eurypyga helias
TTACAGCGAGAGAAACGATTTGTTAGCTGGCGATTGTTTCTGAATATTATCAGAGCCTTTTTAATTGTGCTGGAACTGAAATTAGCAGAATTAGAATAAATTGCCTTCCCTTCTCCGGCAGCCTCTTTATTCACGCTCATTGTTGTCTGCTTTGTATAGATTATGGGCTCTTTGTTCTCCCGCTGTAAATATACATGCCTGGAGTCACGGAGAGCAGCTGAGGTCTGCAGAGGGTTCGTCATCGCCGCGCGGGCTCGGCGGGATGGTGCCGGATGGGGCACCGGGCAGCCCCCGGCACGGCTTCGTGC
>NW_010265871.1:0-10543 GCF_000690775.1 Eurypyga helias
ACAAGTCCAGGTAGATGACATTGGGTGACCACCCTCTATCCACCAAGGTCATGACCCCATCGTAGAAGGCCACCATGTTCATCAGACACGATCTGCCCTTGGTGAAGCCATGCTGGCTGTCACCAATCACCTCCTCATTCTCCATGGGCCTTAGCATGGTTTCCAGGAGGATCTGCTCCGTGACCTTGCCAGACACAGAGGTGAGACTGACTGGCCTCTAGTTTCCTGAGTCCTATTTTTTCCCCTTTTTAAAGGTGGAGGTTATCTTTCCCTTTTTCTAGCCAGCGGGAACTTCACCATGACTTTCCAAATATGATGGATAGAGGTTTTACAACGTTTCACAACTCCATCCACCAGTTCTTTCAGGACCCGTGCATGTATTCCATCGGGTCCCATGGACTTGTACACCTCCAGGTTCCTCAGGTGTTCCCGAACCTGATCCTCACTGACCACGGTTTCCTCTCCATTCTCCCAGTCCCTGCCCTTGTATTCCATGACTATGACATGTTGCATTAAAACAGAGTGGAAAAATGTCATTGGACAGGCTAATTCTACAAAAGCTAAGCAAAATATATGTCTACATATGCCTGTAATAGCAAATCATATGTCAGGTAAGGGAGGCTTTTCAGAAACCCTTGCTGTAACTGCAGGGTGAATCAGTCCTAAGGAGATCTTTTTCTTCCCTAGATTTTGGAGCATTTTGTTACATCTCATGGGTTGCAGTACCATGTCCTCCATATGCTTCAGTGAAGTATGTGAAATGGGACACGTTCTTCTGGGTTCCATAAGTGTGCCCATCTTTATTAATTGTGCTGTCGAAGAAGAGGACTTGTCAAAACCAGAGGATGCAGGAGCACAGGATTTTTCTGGTGAGCATTGTCAGACTGTTCATCCCTGTTAAAGAATGCAGGAGTGGGAAAGACTCCCAGGCCAGCAAGTCCAGTTATTTCAGTCAACAATATTATACAGCTTCTTTGTAGCCTCATAGAAGGACTCTACAGGGTATTTGCTTTCACAGTGCATGCTGCACAGCAGTGGTGGTTTTCATATATTTTACCTCTTTGGCAGATAGGAAGATAGACACACACACTTCCACACCAGCAGGTGAAAACCCGTGTATAAATCCTTACACAATCTTCTGAATAAACAATCTAATGTTCAGTGGTTCTCTGCTTCTTGGATGCCACAGACTTAACATCATCTGACATTAAATGCAGAGCTGTTGACCACATGTTCAAAAAGGTTGGCCCTAGACACCCTTCCCTTCAGATGAAATTTCTGAAAAACTTGCCAAGAGCTGTGAGGCCAGTTTTGGGCAGAGCTGAGAATAGAGAAGAGCCACCTGGTGCCTGATTCACCCAGTTTTGTTTGGCATTAGATAAGAAAACCAAGTGAGTTGTTGGTGTCTTATTTAGCGTTCTGCATCTTCAGGGTGCATTGATCTCATCTGAGGTAGCACAGAAACTCCTTAATTTTTGGCCTAAACTTAGGGATTTGCAAAGGTGAGCTAGAACTATCTTCTGGACAAAAAAAGGTGTGGTTTTGGTTTTGGTTTTGGTTTTAAATTTTAACATCATCTTTGTTTCATGTCTCTTCTCTGCTGGCTTCTAAGAGCTAGAGATTCACCAACTTTTTATTATGAAATGAAACCACCAAGAGTCTCTGCTCGTCTAAAACTGCTGATGACTAAACAGTTTGAGTGAGAACAAAATGGTTTGAGTCCTATATTTTTAAGGATTTTAATATAATTTCCATGCCATCTGATAAAAGACAGCTGCTGTCACAGTCTCACATGCTGGTTTTACCCTATCGTTACCATTCTCTCCAGTATACCTTTGTCTTGAGACTTCGGTGTGCAAGTTTCCTAGCATGTACAATAAGGTAGGTCCTCAATTTAACAACACTTTTCCCATGTGCTATTGATCTGCTTAAAGAAATTGTTTATGTTTCAGGGGACACTGCTGCACACCTTCCAGCAAAAACTAATTTTAACCTAATCACTAAAATTTTCATGTAAAGTATATATTGCAAATACCGTACCCAGTATTGTTAATGGGAGAAGACTTTTGAGTCTGGAGTTTTGGGACACTTCAAAGAAGGTGGAAAGAAATGTCATAATACTTATTTCCTCAGGGCAAAGAGTGGGGGTAGGGGGAGAAAGGAGGAAGAGATCCTCATATAAAATGAGAGGAGTAGGAGAGGGTGGCTGCAGTGTGTCTTCTTGCCACCCTGCTGTATCTGAGCATCTCTGCACATCAGCTGCCATGCAAGGAGTAGCCAGACCTTAATTCTTCACAGGCCAAGAGACAGGAACACCGTAACAGAGCTGCAACTAAGGGAAAAAGCTTAAATTTCAAATATTTTTGTTTGACTTGGCTTCAAAAATCGAACTTAAGAGAAATGGAGAGAACTTTTTTTTTTCCAACTTCATTGTATATAATTTAATTTTTATAAGAAATTGCTTCATTTTGAAGAGGTGAGGATTTTCTCTTTTGGTTTGACTTTTCCCTTGCATTGTCTTTCAGGTGGCACACGCACTTGGTCTTACTGAGGGCTTGGGTTCTAACCACTCCACATTTTCCAGTGAAAAACAATCTTACAGGAATATTTTGAACAAACTTTGCTGGACAGGAGAAGTATGTCCAAGTTTAAACTCATGATTGAATGAAGAAGGAAGAAGTTATTTGTACCAATTTCTACTCACAGCAGGAAAACCTCAGTTTGCATGAGTGATTTTAACCTTAACCTTCCCAGGAGACTGTTAGAAGCAAAACAAGTGGCATGAAAAGCAATGGAAAAGGTACTGTTCGTGAGGCTCCTACCCGTGGAGCTAACAACAGGGAAATTACCTGTTGGGGAATATTCAGTACAGCTTGCAATTTGTCTCCTGACCAATGAAGACGTTAAACTGTTAAAACTGTCACTTTTGAGGAGATCAGGGGTGACGCAGTTGGCAGTAAGTGGGCATGAGGCTTTGAGAAAGAGGAAAAATATTACTGCAGATGACATTCTCAGGAGTGTTCCCAGGAGCCAGGGCAGGATCATCTATATGGGGAAGTGCTCACAATGACCCCAGTGTAGGGCAGCTGACAGGGTCCCACATCCCCAGCCACTGTTCAGGGACCATTCACCACAGGTGGTTTGTTGGCAGCCAACCAGTTTTGGAAGGACAAGGCATTTCCTCAGGTAAAAATGTGCTGTTGCAAGCCAGTTGGCAAGTTCTGTCCCTAGCATGAGCCTTTTCAAGAAACTCCCGTGGAGTGGCAGACCTGTGAACCCTTTCTGCAGTGCTGGAGGGAGCAGTGAGATACCTGTGGGTCTGCCTCCTCACAACAGACAGGTTTTCTGGCCACATACTCTTTTATATCTAGCAGCTGACTGAGTTACTATAATATCTTGGAAATTAAAGTTGAAATAATAGCCTGGAAAAGGCAGATCAGTACTCAGAGAGATCCTCCTGGGGACCAACATAAGGCGCTCTGTCAGGAAGATCGTTATCTTGGGAACACCTTCATCAGAGATGGGTTTCATCTCAGAAGTTGTCAGTTCATCAACCTCACATCTGCTTTAGGATCCATACACTCCCATGTTGACAGTGCTGATTTCTCTCATTTCTCTGCTTAGGGTCCTTAGGGTAGCTAAACCATCTGCAAGTACCTCTGTTGGACCAGATTAGTATCATCCCACACCTCTGACCTCAGAGAAACCTGTGCACTGCTGACTTCTATAATTTGATAGAGAGAATAAGATAACTACAGAAATTTTCATTTATAAGTAGAGGAGAAAGCAGTGTGTGCAACAGCTTTTGCAGAGTACTTCTATAAGTAGGGCAGTCCTCAGAACCCTAAAAATAGTTAACATAGAACTGATTCAAAGCATGTTTAAGTTCACAGGAGATTTCCATTTTGGAAGGGTCTGGATTGAGGTCACAGGCAGAAATTACTGAATAAAAGGACTAGAAAGAAAGATGAGGATGGAAAAGGATGATAGTTGAGAGAGATGCATGGAAGGCTGTTCCAGAGCACCAGATCTTCCAGGGTAAGTTCCTCATGTTCCAAGCATGAGAAAGCAGCCGACTGATTAGAGCCAAGTGGGGAATCTGCAGGAACAGAGCTCAGTCATGGTGTTTCAGCAGAGAAGGGAAAGCCTTGATGTGACCAGCCAGGGAGCTGGTGGGATGATTTGCCACCTCTTTCCCAAAGAAAAGGCCAATGAAAGTCTGGGGGGCTGTGGTTAGCACTTTCCTTCAGATTCCCACTGTCCCATCTAAACTCAACGAGTTGGGCAGATGAGCTGGATCCAGGAGAAGTAGGGACAGCAGAACTTCTGGCAGCCTGGTTTTGCTGCATTTGTGCTGTTTTTCATGGGATGAACAGGTGCTCCATGCTCACACTCCTTACATGTGACACCTTCACCTGAACATTGCTACCCAACTGCAGATCTCGTGGCTAATGAGATTTTAAGGGACTGGTCTTGCTTCATGAGACCAAACTCCATCAAAAAGGCTCCATGCCCCGAATGGTTGAATGAGGTGGTTTGTCGGCAAATCGGTCCTTCAGGTGTGTCCTCCTGCTTATCTCATTGCTTTGAGTTGTACTTTATATAGGATAAACCAAACCTGATCAGAAAATCTTACGGTTTGTGCACTGTGCACGGACGGCAGATGATGCTTTTTAATGGATTCAGTCTTCCTGAATCCTGACGGCAGGGTCGGTAGTAAAAATTCACCTGTATCATTAATTATATATATAAACTTCCAGTTTATGCCAGTTTGCATATAAATTTTCAGTTTATACTGGTTTGTTTATAGCAGGGTGCTGGACAGAAACCTGCAGATTTGCACGGCCTGAAGAAGGCACGTATGTAACTATTAGGACAGCTGTCCCTAGAGCCGCCTTCTCCTTGCACAAGAGGAAATGACTGTCTCATTTTAAGGAAAAGGGCATGAGGAATAGGGAGGATTTAATAACTTTGTGCCAAGACTTAAGGCAGGAGTGAGACAGCAAGACGCTGATAGTGGTGTTTTCATTTCACAGGGAGATGGAAGCTTCCTTGGTCTCCTAACCCAAAATATTGAGGTTTCATCCGGTTAAGGTGGTATCTACCTCTTTAATAGGACTGTGACTAACAGAGCAGGTGACGGCTGCTTCTTTCTGTGTATAGAACTATAATCCTTCTCAATTATCAAAGACATAAATTACTATTATTTCCTTACCAGATCGAACATCTTCCTTAAATATATGAAAGAACAATTGTAGGTTGTCTAGTGAATTTTCCTCTTGGAAAAACTGCCTATTCTTAATATAGAAGTTCAATGAAAGTTCAAAAGTTTATCAGTGCAAAGACTATTCTAATAATTTATCTGCCAGCTTCTCAACACATATTTTGATACTTTTAATTAAGAGACATTTTTGTAGTGCCTTCATGTGAAAGTAATCAAACAGCACTTTTCACAGGCCTATCACACTATCTATTGATCACAATCAAACTACAGATACTGTTCGTATCAGCGGGCTCCTGTGCAGGACAATTTGTCGATCACCAGACCAAACTGACACTGACTGTCACAGGACATTGTTTTTCTTGGCCAATATAACTCCACCAGGCTTCATCCTATAAGAACTGCCATGGGGCAATGCTCAAGGTGTTTGCAGGTAAATCAGATACCTCTTGCAAACAAATCTGATGTCTTCACACTTCCTGGGCTCAGTGACCCTCATTCATGGGGTAATACAAGGACCATTGTTTGTAGTCTCAGTGCAATTAGTAATATCGTTAACCGCCTGCTCTGGAAAAGTGAGATGTCAGAGAGCAGGAGAGAACAAAATAACTACCCCAATGAAGTGGGGGAAAATAAAGTAGTTCAGAATTATGGAGCTCCCAGGATATTCTTAGTTCCTGGAAAACATTAAAATAATTATCATAAACCATTTTTGAACATCCAGGAGACTACAAGGTGAGTAGAAGCAAGCACAGATTTGCCAAGAATAAAAAATACCAGTCAGTCTAACACACTTGATAAACAGTTTTCAGTCAGAGAAACAAGAGTGATTCAATATTTTGATTTGAGGAAGATTTTCATGCTATTTCATATGATTTTCCTAGCCTAAAACTGTATGGGGCAGCCTGTAAGATAGGGTCAATATTATCTGGGTGACAAGAAGCAGCCAGGAGGTACTACTAAAAGAAGTATGAGGTGACGAGGTTCTGTAGGAGTCAATCCTTGGTCCAGTTCTCTTCAATATTTTCAGTATCAAAGTATATGGGGGAAAATAATGTATGCCTATTAATTTTTCAGAAGGCACCTCACTGGGACTGACCACAGATAATTTGGAAGATAAACCTCAAATTAAAAATTATCCTGACCACTGGGGAAGTTGCTCTGAAGAAGTGGAGTGTCAATAATGTAAAATGCAAGGTACTATTCTTGGAAAGGCTTCATCAAATAAACATAGGATGGAGACCAGCTGGCAAAATACAGGTTCTTTATGAAAGCATTGGAGTACCATTGTGAATCATGAGCTGAGGAAGAGGAAATGCTTGCAAAACCAGCAAAGTTATAGTAATACAAACAGAAACTTTAGATGTGTGAGAAATCCTTCCACCCTGTTCAGCCCCAGTGGGCCAGAACTGCCTGCACAGCTGCAGGACTGAGTCCCATGCTGTGTGATGTCTTTTGAAAAACATATGGATCAACAGTAGAAAGTCCAGAGGAGACCACCAAAAGTGACCAGAAGTCTACAAAGGAAGTAAACAAACTATCTGGGGTTATTTTAGCCTAGGTTGTAGAAGATGGAGGGAGGAATCAACCCTAACAAACATGGCAACAAATATTACAGAAGGGGATGATTTGTTTTCTGCATCCATGGTGACCAAGGCAGGCCTTAGCCTTAAGCTGGAGCAGTTAGAAGGGAATATGTAATTCATCAATTCAGATGAGACAGTAGGAAAGGCCTGCTACTGGGAAAGATAATGAAGGGCTAGAAGAGAAAGCCTGAACTGTAAGGAAGGTCATTAAAGAGAAGGGTGCACAGCTGTGTGTTCTGCGCCATCCCTGTGGACTCGCTACATATAGAGACAGAAGAATGATGTCTCAGTCTCAACAGCTACTTCATGTACAAAAAACCAGTCGAATTTCCATTTTAAGCTTATCCATAGTTCTTTCTCCCTTGGTTTTACTGATCTCAACTCCAACAGTTTTCCTAATACCAGCTGTAGCCTATCTACAAAATCTGTGAAAAATCCAACACAATATCCAGAAATGGGAAAAAAAAAAAGAAAAAAAGGAAAAAAAAATCTGATTGAAAACCATACATAGAGATGAGGTAAACATTTTTTTGGATGAAACATTCACTGGCCTTCTGGACCTGTGACTTAATACATGGAACCAAAACTTATTTGCTTACACAAATGGCTTTTTTGCCAAGAAAGACATTGAAATGAGGATGATGATTCCAACATGATAGATGGCTGAAGGAAACCTAACCTTTGGGATGTTGTTTGTGAGGGATTGGTCTTTTTGGGTTTTTTTGGGTTGTTTTGTTTTTTTTTTTTTTCAAGTAAACTTCTAGGTTTTTGTCCTGCAAAAACAAAGCTCAGAGTACAAATTGTTCAGTCTGGAGGGACATCCGTAGTCCTAGGAGTAGTTTTTCTAAGCTCTCTCAAGATACTCTTTCACAGCTCATCTATAACCAACACCTTTTTTCAGGACAGACGTCTTGGAATGTACTCAGCAGAATCATGCTGCTGTAGACTTTGGGTGAGACGCGTGTGACTTGCATTTCTTTCTCTGACTCATAAGTCAACAGGGAAGATTTTGGTGTGCTTGCAGTATATTGCTCCCCCAAACGGAGTGTGAATTACGTTGCTTTCTATATGGCCACCCAACTGTGGAACAGACTTCAAAACGACAATTATAAATTAAAAAGAAATGCATTTTTAAATAGGTTTCTCAGTTTGAAGCTCTATATGAGTACTAGAAACATGAACAAAGTAGGCACTGTTCCCTGGTTCAACACTGATATACAGTGTAATAAATACTGCCATTTAGTGTGGAAAAAAGTCCATTCATTTTTATCATATGCAGTAACATGGAGCAACATTATGTAGCAAGTTCATTGCCTCTGACCTCATGCTTGCTAAATGGCATCCATAAATACTGAACATGCCTGTGACATATTTTTGGTATCTCATATTACACTTTTTTGGAGTTTAGGGAATGCCTGACCAGGGGTGAACTTCTCTGGCACATCATCTTTTTTCCAGAACATATTGTTCTTGGATATATCCCAAAATATACACAGGGATGGTCTAATGTTTCTGTGGACACTCTTTTTCTTTTCCTTGGGCAGTTCAGCTCCTGTTTTGGTTGCAAACTAATGCTTACCATTATTGTCATCTAAGCTTGTTTATGTTTATTGTTCATTCCTCAAGAAAAATAAATAATGTTCCTGAAAAATACAAGCAATTTTAGTAGAATCAATGTTCAACCAAACCATTTGTTTTGGATACTTCTTAATTCTTTCTATTCATATTTATGCAGATTTTTCATGAAATGCCAAAACACACTTAAGAACACTCTTCTTCTATGTCCCTTACTAATTTATTACCAATCTCTGAAGACACCGTCCTGTTATCCTTGAAGGTAATGAAAAACTACCCTTGGCTTTAATATCATCAGAAAATTACCCTAAGTGAGCAGTTTTGCCAGTGAGAAATTATTTATTTCTTAAAAAGTTTAGTCCTGTGAGTTACTGAATGTCTGCTAGCAAGGCCTCATGATGTTCAGTTTCCACTGATTCCCACAGGGGCTGAGAATAGTCACTAACTTCAATACTCCATCAAAATAACAGTGATTTCAAGCAGTAACATCTTTGCTGGCATCTGTATTTTTTTTTATCACAGTATATAACCTGAATGCTGTGTGGAAATTATACTGTTTCAACTCTAAAAACTTCTTCCAAAGTTTAGACACATTCTTACCCTGAGAAATGTTTGCCACATTCTGTTCATGCTCATAAGGTCGTGACTAAGATAAATAGATTTTAGAGAAACATTAGAGTAGGAGTATGTGGGAGGAATTTCATATTACTAGCTAATTTTTGAGCAGATAGAATTTTAAAAGCTTGTTGAATTTTGTGCTTGATTCCATTAGAAGGGAATATGACAATGGTTCCTATAGAATATACACCCTTACAGTATAGCACAATTTAATTTGGTATAAAATGGAATATAGCATGGAAAGCTACTGAGTAATATCTGAGAAAAACAACTTTGAATCTTGACATTTAGAAGCATGGCAAATGGATGTCGATGGCGACAAGATTTTAAATAACTTTAAAAGGGTGTAAGACTTGGCCCAGTTTCTCTCTGAGCTAGTGACAGGGCTCCTAGTGCGTGTTAACGAGAACTGAATGAGGCATCAAATCCCGAAGTCTTTCTTTGGTGGACCATAAATCCCAGCTCTGGCACAACTCCTCCGGGCCTGTGTCCTGGGCTCTCTCTGCCCCTGCCAGGACTCTGCCTCTCCCCCCAGCCTCTCCCAAGTAATTTCAGAATTGTGACTGAGACAAAGCAAGACTATTTTGTATGTATTTCAGCTGCAGTAATAGATGTCTTTCAGAGAAGGTGAAGATCATATTTGGAAGCCACAACAAAGATCTTGTCCAGTGAGGTTTCCACAGGAGTGAGGGTGGCGAGTGACTCTAAGTGAGAATGGACCTGGAAGTAACAGGCCCTCCAGCTCATCAGTTCAGGCCTTTTCTCCAGGTTTTATCAGTCATATTGGTATAATCTGACCACAGACAAGCATATCTTTTGGTAACAGAGAGAAAACTGCAAGCATAGGAACAAACAGTCCAAAGTGTGGGTTCTTGAAGGACAGCAAGAGATGAATGTCAGCAAATGGCAGAGAGAGAAACAGGACAGCCTTAGCACAGGAACCAAGTCTACACACTTTTAGAGAAAGACAGGCGGGTGGGCCAAGGTGGTGGAATGTGAGTGAGCACTTCACTTTATGTGAGTGAGCAACTGGAACCTATCGAGCTCTGCTGAGGGATGGATGGAGAACAAGTTGAGAGCTTATGGGTAAGAATTCAGGGGCAGTGGAATATGGGAGACACTGTTGTGGGTGTTTACTACAGGCACCTGATCAGGAAGAGGAAGTGGATGAGGCCTTCTACAGGCAGCTGGAAGTAGCCTCACGACTGCAGGCCATGGTTCTCATGGGGGACTTCAACCGCCCTGGTATTTGCTGGAAAGGCAGCAGAGCCAGGCACACACAGGCCAGGAGGTTTCTGCAGAGCACTGGTGATAACTCTGACACGGGTGGTGGAGGCACCAGCGAGCAGAGGTGCGCTGCTGGACCGTGCGCTGACAAACAAAGAGGGACTAGTTGGGGATGTGAAGGCTGGAGGTAGCCTTGGCTGCAGTGACCACGAGACGGAGGAGTTCAGGATCTTACATGGAAGAAGCAGGGCAAAAAGTAGAATTATAGCCCTGGACTTCAGGAGACCTGATTTTGGCCTCTTCAGAGACCTACTTG
>NW_010265872.1:0-1373 GCF_000690775.1 Eurypyga helias
GCGGAGGGGCCGCCGGCCGCCATTCCCCGCCCAGGCGGCTGCAGGGCAGGTCAGGCCGCTGCAGAGGCGCCGGGACACGCGGTTTCACAGGCGGTTTGGCAAAAATAACTCCCGGAGTTGCGTTAGGCCCGTGTCAGCGCTGCTGTGCCGGCCTGCGGGCCCTTCCCTACCCTCGCTCCTCCTGTGCGCCTTTGCTTCCCTGACAGGCAGTTTCGTTCCAGAGTGCTCCCTGGCCAAGCTCAAAAAGTAGGAGAAAAGGGAGGAAGTTACCAGACTTCTGCGTTTTCCCCACTCAGGTAATAACTCTCGACCCCCAGAAACCATAGATGCAGCAATCACGAGTTACTGTTATAACATTAAAAAGTGTCCCGCTGTGGACTTGTTTATTCAGGCTTCTTTTCAGTGGAAGTTTTGGTGAAGTAAAACAAGATGAATGAAGTGTTAACCTGATGTATCTACTCGATGCGATGTTCATACGCAGCACCCGGAGCCCTGAATGCAGCTACTGCTGTCATCTGCTCCTTGGTATCAGGTGTGAGAAAGCAGAAGTGATGTTTGGGGTCACAAACCCAAACACCAACCACTGCCCAGTCAGAATATCAATGTTCCCTCCGCACAAGAAAGTGGTACCACTCAGGGAGCGTGCGGGGAAGCCGTGCAGCGTGCCAACCTTGATCTTGCATTGTAGTTTGGCAGGTGGTTCGTATCACTGCATCAGTGGATGAAGGATGCTGTTACTGAACTTACTCTTGGGATATTTAGTGAAATCAAATCGAAAGCAGTGTGCTTTGTTTACTTTCTAATTCTCGGTGTGCCACTGGGACTACCGGTAAAGAATTTTGCCTTTTGGGATACACTGCAAAACTCAGTACTAACGTGCTTAAACATGTTGGCTCCTGCAAGGTAGGGTGTTTGCTTCCACCTGCTGTCTGATTTGGGAAGCTCCTTGTTTTATTGATCAGCACTTGGATCTTGATCAGTCCTTTCATGGTATACAGTGACTTTTGCTTCCACCTGCTGTGTAACTTGGAAAAACTCACTGCTTCGTTGACCTGATGACTGAGATTTGTGTTTGGTAATCAAGTATGTCTGGGGTGTGACCCTATTTAGGATACTAAATACACAAACCTTTAGAATTATTCAAAGTAGGCGCTGTATTGCCAAGGTAGCAGTTAATTCTGCTCAGTGTGGACGTGACACTGTTGCATTTCATCCTGGTGATACTGCAGGTTAAAGGGACGGATGTAGGAAACCCAAAAATCTGGAAGGAGAGTTTTTTTCCATTTTTTTTACAATATACTTAGGCCAAGAGACGGAAAATCCCAGACCTCAAAACAACCCCAGCCCTGAATTTGGCTGTGCGGGCTGACCCG